>NC_060184.1:12431353-12508853 GCF_021184085.1 Oncorhynchus gorbuscha
ATAAGTGTCAGACTAGCCTGGTTAATAAGTGTCAGTCTAGCCTGGTTAATAAGTGTCAGACCTGCCTGGTTAATAAGTGTCAGACTAGCCTGGTTAATAAGTGTCAGACCTGCCTGGTTAATAAGTGTCAGACCTGCCTGGTTAATAAGTGTCAGTCCCTCTCGCTCTCATCCAACACCTCCCACACTGCCCCTACTCGGATGGTATCGCGCCGTCCCAACCTTCGCTCTCTCTCCCCCGCCACTCTCTCCTCTTCCATCCTATCATCTCTTCCCTCCGCTCAAACCTTCTCCCACCTATCTCCTGATTCTGCCTCCTCAACCCTCCTCTCCTCCCTCTCTGCATCCCTTGACTCTCTATGTCCCCTATCCTCCAGGCCGGCTCGGTCCTCCCCTCCCGCTCCGTGGCTCGATGACTCATTGCGAGCTCACAGAACAGGGCTCCGGGCAGCCGAGCGGAAATGGAGGAAAACTCGCCTCCCTGCGGACCTGGCATCCTTTCACTCCCTCCTCTCTACATTTTCCTCCTCTGTCTCTGCTGCTAAAGCCACTTTCTACCACGCTAAATTCCAAGCATCTGCCTCTAACCCTAGGAAGCTCTTTGCCACCTTCTCCTCCCTCCTGAATCCTCCGCCCCCTCCCCCTCCTGCCTCTCTGCAGATGACTTCGTCAACCATTTTGAAAAGAAGGTCGACGACATCCGATCCTCGTTTGCTAAGTCAAACGACACCGCTGGTTCTGCTCACACTGCCCTACCCTGTGCTCTGACCTCTTTCTCCCCTCTCTCTCCAGATGAAATCTCGCGTCTTGTGACGGCCGGCCGCCCAACAACCTGCCCGCTTGACCCTATCCCCTCCTCTCTTCTCCAGACCATTTCCGGAGACCTTCTCCCTTACCTCACCTCGCTCATCAACTCATCCCTGACCGTTGGCTACGTCCCTTCCGTCTTCAAGAGAGCGAGAGTTGCACCCCTTCTGAAAAAACCTACACTCGATCCCTCCGATGTCAACAATTACAGACCAGTATCCCTTCTTTCTTTTCTCTCCAAAACTCTTGAATGTGCCGTCCTTGGCCAGCTCTCCCGCTATCTCTCTCTGAATGACCTTCTTGATCCAAATCAGTCAGGTTTCAAGACTAGTCATTCAACTGAGACTGCTCTCCTCTGTATCACGGAGGCGCTCCGCACTGCTAAAGCTAACTCTCTCTCCTCTGCTCTCATCCTTCTAGATCTATCGGCTGCCTTCGATACTGTGAACCATCAGATCCTCCTCTCCACCCTCTCCGAGTTGGGCATCTCCGGCGCGGCCCACGCTTGGATTGCGTCCTACCTGACAGGTCGCTCCTACCAGGTGGCGTGGCGAGAATCTGTCTCCTCACCACGCGCTCTCACCACTGGTGTCCCCCAGGGCTCTGTTCTTGGCCCTCTCCTATTCTCGCTATACACCAAGTCACTTGGCTCTGTCATAACCTCACATGGTCTCTCTTATCATTGCTATGCAGACGACACACAATTAATCTTCTCCTTTCCCCCTTCTGATGACCAGGTGGCGAATCGCATCTCTGCATGTCTGGCAGACATATCAGTGTGGATGACGGATCACCACCTCAAGCTGAACCTCGGCAAGACGGAGCTGCTCTTCCTCCCGGGGAAGGACTGCCCGTTCCATGATCTCGCCATCACGGTTGACAACTCCATTGTGTCCTCCTCCCAGAGCGCCAAGAACCTTGGCGTGATCCTGGACAACACCCTGTCGTTCTCAACTAACATCAAGGCGGTGGCCCGTTCCTGTAGGTTCATGCTCTACAACATCTGCAGAGTACGACCCTGCCTCACACAGGAAGCGGCGCAGGTCCTAATCCAGGCACTTGTCATCTCCCGTCTGGATTACTGCAACTCGCTGTTGGCTGGGCTCCCTGCCTGTGCCATTAAACCCCTTCAACTCATCCAGAACGCCGCAGCCCGTCTGGTGTTCAACCTTCCCAAGTTCTCTCACGTCACCCCGCTCCTCCGTTCTCTCCACTGGCTTCCAGTTGAAGCTCGCATCCGCTACAAGACCATGGTGCTTGCCTACGGAGCTGTGAGGGGAACGGCACCTCAGTACCTCCAGGCTCTGATCAGGCCCTACACCCAAACAAGGGCACTGGTGGAACAAACTCCCTCACGACGCCAGGACAGCGGAGTCAATCACCACCTTCCGGAGACACCTGAAACCCCACCTCTTTAAGGAATACCTAGGATAGGTTAAGTAATCCCTCTCACCCCACCCCCCCTAAGTTTTAGATGCACTATTGTTAAGTGACTGTCCCACTGGATGTCATAAGGTGAATGCACCAATTTGTAAGTCGCTCTGGATAAGAGCGTCTGCTAAATGACTTAAATGTAAATGTAAAAATGTAATTAAGCAGGCTAGTCTGACACTTCTTAACCAGGCAGGTCTGACACTGATTAAGCAGGCTAGTCTGACACTTATTAAGCAGGCTAGTCTGACACTTATTAACCAGGCTAGTATGACACTTCTTATCCAGGCAGGTCTGACAATTATTAACCAGGCAGGTCTGACACTTATTAACCAGGCTAGACTGACACTTCTTAACCAGGCTCGACTGACACTTCTTAACCAGGCTAGTCTGACACTTATTAACCAGGCAGGTCTGACACTTCTTAACCAGGCTAGTCTGACACTTATTAACCAGGCAGGTCTGACACTTCTTAACCAGGCTAGACTGACACTTATTAACCAGGCAGGTCTGACACTTATTAACCAGGCAGGTCTGACACTTATTAACCAGGCTAGTCTGACACTTATTAACCAGGCTAGACTGACACTTATTAACCAGGCTCGACTGACACTTCTTAACCAGGCTAGTCTGACACTTCTTAACCAGGCTAGTCTGACACTTCTTAACCAGGCTAGACTGACACTTATTAACCAGGCTAGACTGACACTTCTTAACCAGGCTAGTCTGACACTTATTAACCAGGCTAGACTGACACTTATTAACCAGGCTAGTCTGACACTTATTAACCAGGCTAGTCTGACACTTATTAACCAGGCTAGACTGACACTTCTTAACCAGGCTAGACTGACACTTCTTAACCAGGCTAGTCTGACACTTATTAACCAGGCTAGACTGACACTTATTAACCAGGCAGGTCTGACACTTATTAACCAGGCTAGACTGACACTTATTAACCAGGCAGGTCTGACACTTATTAACCAGGCAGGTCTGACACTTCTTAACCAGGCTAGACTGACACTTATTAACCAGGCAGGTCTGACACTTATTAACCAGGCAGGTCTGACACTTATTAACCAGGCTAGACTGACACTTATTAACCAGGCTCGACTGACACTTCTTAACCAGGCTAGTCTGACACTTCTTAACCAGGCTAGACTGACACTTATTAACCAGGCTAGTCTGACACTTATTAACCAGGCTAGACTGACACTTATTAACCAGGCAGGTCTGACACTTATTAACCAGGCAGGTCTGACACTTCTTAACCAGGCTAGACTGACACTTATTAACCAGGCAGGTCTGACACTTATTAACCAGGCAGGTCTGACACTTATTAACCAGGCAGGTCTGACACTTCTTAACCAGGCTAGACTGACACTTATTAACCAGGCAGGTCTGACACTTCTTAACCAGGCTAGACTGACACTTATTAACCAGGCAGGTCTGACACTTATTAACCAGGCAGGTCTGACACTTATTAACCAGGCTAGTCTGACACTTATTAACCAGGCAGGTCTGACACTTATTAACCAGGCTAGACTGACACTTATTAACCAGGCTAGTCTGACACTTATTAACCAGGCTAGTCTGACACTTATTAACCAGGCTAGACTGACACTTATTAACCAGGCTAGTCTGACACTTATTAACCAGACTAGTCTGACACTTATTAACCAGGCTAGACTGACACTTATTAACCAGGCTAGACTGACACTTATTAACCAGGCTAGTCTGACACTTATTAACCAGGCTAGACTGACACTTATTAACCAGGCTAGACTGACACTTATTAACCAGACTAGACTGACACTTCTTAACCAGGCAGGTCTGCACGTCGCTCCAACGGGTAGTATAACTTTTTCATTATATTTCATTATATCACAACGGTTTGATTTGTCTTATCCTAGCAATTTCTTCTCAGCTAGCTACATAGCCGTCTTTGTATCAAAGATAATTGCGTAATTATCGTATTTCGCCGTCCTAACGTAGTCTTCACTAGCCAGCTAGCTAACGTCCACTGATTAGCTGCACTGGGAAAACTATTACACTCAACTGAACGACTTGATTAGTTTAGTGTTAGCTAGCTACATAGCTGTCTTTGCTGTCTTCGTATCATCGTATCCAAGATAATAATAGTATGTGTGGGTAGATATTAGTGAGTGTGCATAGAGTCAGTGTAGTATGTGTGGGTAGATATTAGTGAGTGTGCATAGAGTCAGTGTAGTATGTGTGGGTAGATATTAGTGAGTGTGCATAGAGTCAGTGTAGTATGTGTGGGTAGATATTAGTGAGTGTGCATGGAGTCAGTGTAGTATGTGTGGGTAGATATTAGTGAGTGTGCATAGAGTCAGTGTAGTATGTTTTGGTAGATATTAGTGAGTGTGCATAGAGTCAGTGTAGTATGTTTTGGTAGATATTAGTGAGTGTGCATAGAGTCAGTGTAGTATGTTTTGGTAGATATTAGTGAGTGTGCATAGAGTCAGTGTAGTATGTGTGGGTAGATATTAGTGAGTGTGCATAGAGTCAGTGTAGTATGTGTGCGTAGATATTAGTGAGTGTGCATAGAGTCAGTGTAGTATGTGTGGGTAGATATTAGTGAGTGTGCATAGAGTCAGTGTAGTATGTGTGGGTAGATATTAGTGAGTGTGCATAGAGTCAGTGTAGTATGCGTGGGTAGATATTAGTGAGTGTGCATAGAGTCAGTGTAGTATGTGTGGGTAGATATTAGTGAGTGTGCATAGAGTCAGTGTAGTATGTGTGGGTAGAGTCTAGTGAGTGTGCATAGAGTCAGTGTAGTATGTGTGGGTAGATATTAGTGAGTGTGCATAGAGTCAGTGTAGTATGTGTGGGTAGAGTCTAGTGAGTGTGCATAGAGTCAGTGTAGTATGTGTGGGTAGAGTCTAGTGAGTGTGCATAGAGTCAGTGTAGTATGTGTGGGTAGAGTCTAGTGAGTGTGCATAGAGTCAGTGTAGTATGTGTGGGTAGAGTCTAGTGAGTGTGCATAGAGTCAGTGTAGTATGTGTGGGTAGATATTAGTGAGTGTGCATAGAGTCAGTGTAGTATGTGTGGGTAGATATTAGTGAGTGTGCATAGAGTCAGTGTAGTATGTGTGGGTAGATATTAGTGAGTGTGCATAGAGTCAGTGTAGTATGTGTGGGTAGATATTAGTGAGTGTGCATAGAGTCAGTGTAGTATGTGTGGGTAGATATTAGTGAGTGTGCATAGAGTCAGTGTAGTATGTGTGGGTAGATATTAGTGAGTGTGCATAGAGTCAGTGTAGTATGTGTGGGTAGATATTAGTGAGTGTGCATAGAGTCAGTGTAGTATGTGTGGGTAGAGTCTAGTGAGTGTGCATAGAGTCAGTGTAGTATGTGTGGGTAGAGTCTAGTGAGTGTGCATAGAGTCAGTGTAGTATGTGTGGGTAGAGTCTAGTGAGTGTGCATAGAGTCAGTGTAGTATGTGTGGGTAGAGTCTAGTGAGTGTGCATAGAGTCAGTGTAGTATGTGTGGGTAGAGTCTAGTGAGTGTGCATAGAGTCAGTGTAGTATGTGTGGGTAGAGTCTAGTGAGTGTGCATAGAGTCAGTGTAGTATGTGTGGGTAGATATTAGTGAGTGTGCATAGAGTCAGTGTAGTATGTGTGGGTAGAGTCTAGTGAGTGTGCATAGAGTCAGTGTAGTATGTGTGGGTAGAGTCTAGTGAGTGTGCATAGAGTCAGTGTAGTATGTGTGGGTAGAGTCTAGTGAGTGTGCATAGAGTCAGTGTAGTATGTGTGGGTAGATATTAGTGAGTGTGCATAGAGTCAGTGTAGTATGTGTGGGTAGAGTCTAGTGAGTGTGCATAGAGTCAGTGTAGTATGTGTGGGTAGAGTCTAGTGAGTGTGCATAGAGTCAGTGTAGTATGTGTGGGTAGAGTCTAGTGAGTGTGCATAGAGTCAGTGTAGTATGTGTGGGTAGAGTCTAGTGAGTGTGCATAGAGTCAGTGTAGTATGTGTGGGTAGATATTAGTGAGTGTGCATAGAGTCAGTGTAGTATGTGTGGGTAGATATTAGTGAGTGTGCATAGAGTCAGTGTAGTATGTGTGGGTAGATATTAGTGAGTGTGCATAGAGTCAGTGTAGTATGTGTGGGTAGATATTAGTGAGTGTGCATAGAGTCAGTGTAGTATGTGTGGGTAGATATTAGTGAGTGTGCATAGAGTCAGTGCAAAACAATTAAGATGCATAAATAAATAATAAAGGGGGTTTATATAAATAGTCCAGGTCCTCAGCTTACTGTTGAGCTTGGAGGGCACTATGGTGTTGAACGCTGAGCTGTAGTTCCTAAAAAGCATTCTGACGTACTGTAGGTGTTCTTTTTGTCCAGGTCCTTGTGGGGTCAAATATGTTGCGTCATAAATATCTTGTCCTAATGTAACCAAAAGTACTACATTCCCATGTTGAAAGTGATCTCTGCTGATCAAATGGTGCAGCTGATCTCTGCTGATCAAATGGTGCAGCTGATCTCTGCTGATCAAATGGTGCAGCTGATCTCTGCTCATCAAATGGTGCAGCTGATCTCTGCTGATAAAATGGTGCAGCTGATCTCTGCTCATCAAATGGTGCAGCTGATCTCTGCTTATCAAATGGTGCAGCTGTCCATCTGCATCTCATACATCATGGTCATTTCGGTTCGGTTTAATATTCCCATGCTAGAGTTCTTGTACATAGATTGTATTGCCTTACACATTCATGAATTATGTGTCTTCACAGTTTCTATCACCATAACGAAGCCAGAGAGAAAGCAAGACCTCTGCAGAGGGAAAAGTATACTGTGACATTCAGAGGAGCCTCTATCAGGTATTTTCGCGTGGAACACATATTTTAATGGGTCTAAAAGTAAAGACGTGTAATTTAACAGTAATGATGTATTACATTTTAATGTGGCATAAATAACCAGTCATGATATTTTAATCTGTACTCAAACAAATCACTTCAAAAAGTAGGTTACCTGCTGCTACGCTGCTAAACACCATAATGGAATTCTGTGATCTATGATCTCCTTGACTCAGACAGACAAGTTCAGTGCTGGGAAGGACGATGGATTGGGAGGTAAGCAGGCTCCCTGACTGTGGGGTGGAGGTCAGGTTAGCTGCTGTAAGCGGATTAGTGAGCAGCAGACGTCAGAGAGTGGGCTGAACACACACAGGTGCAGACATACTCTACTCTCTATTACACACACACACACACACACACACACACACACACACACACACACACACACACACACACACACACACACACACACACACACACACACACACACACACACACACACACACACACACACACACACACACACACACACACACACACACACACACACACACACACACACACACACACACACACACAAAGCACAGAGGATTATCCTTAGACCTGTATTCAGCCAGAAGAAGCTTAAAAACATTTTACAGAGAGAATAAGAGCAGGAGCCATTTCTCTTTCTCTGTTACTTTCTTCTTGTTTTTTTCTAGCATTTGCCTTCAACTCTGTACTCATATTTCTTCCCCACTTTACTTGTTGATCATCAGCACCTCTGATTGCCGCTACATTTCTGTTTCCTGGTTTGATCAGTGCTACATTTCTGTTTCCTGGTTTGATCAGTGCTACATTTCTGTTTCCTGGTTTGATCAGTGCTACATTTCTGTTTCCTGGTTTGATCAGTGCTACATTTCTGTTTCCTGGTTAGGATTTCTCTTTCTTCTTTCTTTGGATCCCCATTAGCTGACTCCACAGCAATCGCTAGTCTTCCTGTGAAGCCTCTTCACTACAGCCTTTTGTCTCAGTCTGGATGGGGGAGGGCGGGATGCTGGTGTCTGCCGAGCGGCTGGAGCAGCTGATGAACTGCATGGAGATTCTCCTCTCCGACGTGGAGCAGCTCCGGGGTCACTGCGGCCACAACATGACAGAGCTGACCCGCATGGTGCTGGAGCTGAGGCAGGAGCGGAGAGAGCTGGCGGAGAGGTACGAGGCATTGTCCCGTGACATGCAGGAGGCCATGGATGCCATGGAGGAGCTGCAGGACACCAAGTTCGCCTTCAACTCCAAGGAGAGGCAAGCCCAGAAGCTCAACAGGCAACTCTGAGGGGAAAAGAGCACTGTGGTGTTCAGTAGGCAGAAAACATTTTGAAATGGAGTGAAACCGGGAGATACTACCTGGATGTTTCCAATGAGAGTGAAGATTTTCATTTGCTCTGCGAAATGTTTTGCGATGTACTGAACACAACACATGAGAGACTGACTGATTCAGATTCTGTCACAGACTGCTCTATGGAAAACCAAATGGACACTTGAGAGAGCAGAGACTGTGTGGTGGGGTTAGAGAGGATAGAGATGTATCACTCTATGTGGAGATACGGGAGGGGGGAGATGTCTTGATGGAATGGTGTTTTTTGTGTTTTTAATTAGTTGTTTATGATGTTGAGCGAAGAGTCAATTAAAGAGCAATCTGTCAGATCTGAGCCTATGCAAGTTTAACAGTCTTGTTTGAGACCTGAAGACTAGCGTTAGCTCCCTGAGCTAATGCCTAGGCTTTAGTTCACAGCTAACGCAGTAGCATGACGGAAACCGTGCATTTTAACCCAGTTGGGAGCACCTGAAATATGGTCACCAAAGTAGTTCAGGACCGACCAGAAAGAACTCCAGTTCTACACATTACATACTGTAGTTATTTTTGATTTGGGCTCTCAGGTCATCGGAGGACACTTCTCCACATCTGCTCTCTGTGCTGTCCCTTTCTCCTGCTCTCTGTCTTGTCCCTTTCTCCTGCTCTCTGTCTTGTCCCTTTCTCCTGCTCTCTGTCTTGTCCCTTTCTCTTGCTCTCTGTCTTGTCCCTTTCTCCTGCTCTCTGTCTTGTCCCTTTCTCCTGCTCTCTGTCTTGTCCCTTTCTCCTGCTCTCTGTGTTGTCCCTTTCTCTGTCCCTTTCTCCTGCTCTCTGTCTTGTCCCTTTCTCCTGCTCTCTGTCTTGTCCCTTTCTCTATCCCTTTCTCCTGCCCTCTGTCTTGTCCCTTTCTCCTGCTCTCTGTCTTGTCCTTTTCTCCTGCTCTCTGTCTTGTCCTCTTGTCCTGTCTTGTCCCTTTCTTCTCCTGTCTTTCTCTGTCTTGTCCCTTTCTCCTGCTCCCTTTCTCCTGTCTCTGTCTTGTCCCTTTCTCCTGCTCTGTCTTGTCCCTTTCTCCTGTCTGTCTTGTCCCTTTCTCCTGCTCTCTGTCTTGTCTTGTCCCTTTCCTGCTCTCTGTCTTGTCCCTTTCTCCTGCTCTCTGTCTTGTCCCTTTCTTTTCTCCTGCTCCTTGTCCCTTTCTCCTTTCTCCTGCTCTCTGTCTTGTCCCTTTCTCCTGTCCCTTTCTCCCTGCTCTTGTCTTTCTCCTGTGTCTTGTCCCTTTCTCCTGCTCCTTTCTCCTGCTCTCTGTCTTGTCCCTTTCTCCTGCTCTCTGTGTTGTCCCTTTCTCCTGCTCTCTGTCTTGTCCCTTTCTCCTGCTCTCTGTGTTGTCCCTTTCTCCTGCTCTCTGTCTTGTCCCTTTCTCCTGCTCTCTGTGTTGTCCCTTTCTCCTGCTCTCTGTCTTGTCCCTTTCTCCTGCTCTCTGTCTTGTCCCTTTCTCCTGCTCTCTGTCTTGTCCCTTTCTCCTGCTCTCTGTCTTGTCCCTTTCTCCTGCTCTCTGTCTTGTCCGTTTCTCCTGCTCTCTGTGTTGTCCCTTTCTCCTGCTCTCTGTCTTGTCCCTTTCTCCTGCTCTCTGTCTTGTCCGTTTCTCCTGCTCTCTGTCTTGTCCCTTTCTCCTGCTCTCTGTCTTGTCCCTTTCTCCTGCTCTCTGTCTTGTCCCTTTCTCCTGCTCTCTGTCTTGTCTGCTTTTGACTGAGAAATCCCCCTCTTTTTCATCCTTGTGTCTCTCCCTCTCTCCCTCTCTCCCTCTCTCCCTCTCTCTCTCCCTCTCTCCCTCTCTCCCTCTCTCTCTCTCTCTCTCTCTCTCTCTGTCTCTCTCTCTCTCTCTCTCTCTCTCTCTCTCTCTCTCTCTCTCTCCCTCTCTCTCTCTCTCTCTCTCTCTCTCTCTCTCTCTCTCTCTCTCTCTCTCTCTCTCTCTCTCTCTCTCTCTCTCTCTCTCTCTCCCTCTCTCCCTCACTTTCTCTCCCCTGGATAAATGGCCTACTGATTAGATTAAAGTATATATTCCAGGGTTCCGTGTGGCTGTGTGTTCCCCAGCAGAGAAGCCGTAATGTCTGCTGTCTTCTCCTGTCTGGTGAAAACGTGGCATGGGAACCGTTACTAATGGTACCCTAACACACAGAAACAGGGCATGATTCCTTCCCCAGCCTGGCATTGCTCTTCCTCTGTTTTCACACTGAAATAACTCAGAAATAACCCCCTGAGGTGATTTCAGTGACTTGGTGTGTGTTTAGTGGGGTTGTGGGGTGAGCGAAAGGAACTTTCAGCGGTTGGAGTGGTAAACGTCACACGAAGTTGAGCCACAAACAAACATTTAAAGGACTTAACTAACTGTTGTCTCTGGGCGTGTGTAACCATGTCTTTTCCAACTGTTATACTCTATGCTTTTATGGATGTGTATATTTGTAATAAGGACAACTCAGGCCTCTAAGACAGAGTGGCAGATGGTAGAATGAATTAGCTTTAATAGTAGCAAAAAGGGAACAACAATCCACATCATAGCAGAAGATTGTTGCAGTCTTAGACTGAAAGACAGTGGGTACCGTATATACGTGATACATAATGGTGTAATACAATTCCTATGTGTGTATACATTCATGTGAATGGTCAGTGTGTCCTCGGTCCTTGGACCTTCAGTAATTAGCTCTGTCGTCAATCATTATCATCAAATATATGAGAACAACTTATTATAACAGACAGAATCAAGTCTAGAGAAAATCAGCCCACACCTTCACACTATAGACGTTTGTTGTCATTTCCACATCACAATATACGTTCTGAATTCTAGGATCATTCCATTGTCCTTCCAATGATCTTTGTTCACTTTATTCTACGTTACTTATACCACGGATACTTACCTCTTACCTGGTACTATCGGAATGGTTGTGAAATTATAATGGGTACCTTCTGGTACTTTCTTCAAAGAATATAACTGGTAACTAACTACCTGTTTTTCCTAGTGGTGCTTGATAGACTGATTCCTAGAGAAAGAGTAATTCAGTGTTGTAATTCCTAGGTTATTATTGTGTAATGACTGTTTTAACAATTTTAAAAGTAAATCAGAGGTAATTTCTTCACTGTAAAATTGAAGGTACATTTTGTGTTATTGTTTGTTTTTACGGTGTCCTGCTCTGCCCCGCCTTACAATATATCTGTGTGAAACGAGGTTGATGTATCAAATACTGTACACAATAACATACCAACACATTATTGGCCTGGATGTTGAATATCATAGTTTGCCAGAATGAACAGAAGAAAAGATTGAAGAAGAAGAAAAAATATGATAAACCAAAGTGATGGAGGAAATCCAAGTGGAAAGGAACAAAGTGATGGGGGAAATCCAAGTGGAAAGGAACAAAGTGATGGGGGAAATCCAAGTGGAAAGGAACAAAGTGATGGGGGAAATCAAAGTGATGGGGGAAATCAAGTGGAAAGGAACAAAGTGATGGGGGAAATCCAAGTGGAAAGGAACAAAGTGATGGGGGAAATCCAAGTGGAAAGGAACAAAGTGATGGGGGAAATCCAAGTGGAAAGGAACAAAGTGATGGGGGAAATCCAAGTGGAAAGGAACAAAGTGATGGGGGAAATCCAAGTGGAAAGGAACAAAGTGATGGGGAAATCCAAGTGGAAAGGAACAAAGTGATGGGGGAAATCCAAGTGGAAAGGAACAAAGTGATGGGGGAAATCCAAGTGGAAAGGAACAAAGTGATGGGGGAAATGGAAAGGAACAAAGTGAAAAATCCAAGTGGAAAGGAACAAAGTGATGGGGGAAATCCAAGTGGAAAGGAACAAAGTGATGGGGGGAAATCCAAGTGGAAAGGAACAAAGTGATGGGGGAAATCCAAGTGGAAAGGAACAAAGTGATGGGGGAAATCCAAGTGGAAAGGAACAAAGTGATGGGGGAAATCCAAGTGGAAAGGAACAAAGTGATGGGGAAATCCAAGTGGAAAGGAACAAAGTGATGGGGGAAAATCCAAGTGGAAAGGAACAAAGTGATGGGGGAAATCCAAGTGGAAAGGAACAAAGTGATGGGGAAATCCAAGTGGAAAGGAACAAAGTGATGGGGAAATCCAAGTGGAAAGGAACAAAGTGATGGGGGAAATCCAAGTGGAAAGGAACAAAGTGATGGGGGAAATCCAAGTGGAAAGGAACAAAGTGATGGGGAAATCCAAGTGGGAAAGGAACAAAGTGATGGGGGAAATCCAAGTGGAAAGGAACAAAGTGATGGGGAAATCCAAGTGGAAAGGAACAAAGTGATGGGGAAATCCAAGTGGAAAGGAACAAAGTGATGGGGAAATCAAAAAGGAACAAAGTGATGGGGGAAATCCAAGTGGAAAGGAACAAAGTGATGGGGGAAATCCAAGTGGAAAGGAACAAAGTGATGGGGGAAATCCAAGTGGAAAGGAACAAAGTGATGGGGGAAATCCAAGTGGAAAGGAACAAAGTGATGGGGGAATCCAAGTGGAAAGGAACAAAGTGATGGGGGAAATCCAAGTGGAAAGGAACAAAGTGATGGGGAAATCCAAGTGGAAAGGAACAAAGTGATGGGGGAAATCCAAGTGGAAAGGAACAAAGTGATGGGGGAAATCCAAGTGGAAAGGAACAAAGTGATGGGGGAAATCCAAGTGGAAAGGAACAAAGTGATGGGGGAAATCCAAGTGGAAAGGAACAAAGTGATGGGGAAATCCAAGTGGAAAGGAACAAAGTGATGGGGGAAATGATGGGGAAATCCAAGTGGAAAGGAACAAAGGAACAAAGTGAAAGGAACAAAGTGGGGGAAATCCAAGTGGAAAGGAACAAAGTGATGGGGGAAATCCAAGTGGAAAGGAACAAAGTGATGGGGAAATCCAAGTGGAAAGGAACAAAGTGATGGGGGAAATCCAAGGAAAAGGAACAAAGTGATGGGGGAAATCCAAGTGGAAAGGAACAAAGTGATGGGGAAATCCAAGGAAACAAAGTGATGGGGGAAATCCAAGTGGAAAGGAACAAAGTGATGGAGGAAAGGAACAAAGTCCAAGTGGAAAGGAACAAAGTGATGGGGGAAATCCAAGGAAAGGAACAAAGTGATGGGGGAAATCCAAGTGGAAAGGAACAAAGTGATGGGGAAATCCAAGTGGAAAGGAACAAAGTGATGGGGGAAATCCAAGTGGAAAGGAACAAAGTGATGGGGGAAATCCAAAAGTGGAAAGGAACAAAGTGATGGGGGAAATCCAAGTGGAAAGGAACAAAGTGATGGGGGAAATCCAAGTGGAAAGGAACAAAGTGATGGGGAAATCCAAGTGGAAAGGAACAAAGTGATGAAAGGAACAAAGTGATGGGGGAAATCCAAGTGGAAAGGAACAAAGTGATGGGGAAATCCAAGTGGAAAGGAACAAAGTGATGGGGAAATCCAAGTGGAAAGGAACAAAGTGATGGGGGAAATCCAAGTGGAAAGGAACAAAGTGATGGGGGAAATCAAAAGGAACAAAGTGATGGGGGAAATCCAAGTGGAAAGGAACAAAGTGGGGGGAAATCCAAGGAAAGGAACAAAGTGATGGGGGAAATCCAAGTGGAAAGGAACAAAGTGATGGGGAAATCCAAGTGGAAAGGAACAAAGTGATGGGGAAATCCAAAAGGAACAAAGTGGAAAGGAAAGGAACAAAGTGATGGGGAAATCCAAGTAGGAACAAAGTGATGGGGGAAATCCAAGTGGAAAGGAACAAAGTGATGGGGGAAATCCAAGTGGAAAGGAACAAAGTGATGGGAAAGGAACAAAGTGATGGGGAAATCCAAGTGGAAAGGAACAAAGTGATGGGGGAAATCCAAGTGGAAAGGAACAAAGTGATGGGGGAAATCCAAGTGGAAAGGAACAAAGTGATGGGGAAAAAGTCCAAGTGGAAAGGAACAAAGTGATGGGGGAAATCCAAGTGGAAAGGAACAAAGTGATGGGGGAAATCCAAGTGGAAAGGAACAAAGTGATGGGGGAAATCCAAGTGGAAAGGAACAAAGTGATGGGGGAAATCCAAGTGGAAAGGAACAAAGTGATGGGGGAAATCCAAGTGGAAAGGAACAAAGTGATGGGGGAAATCCAAGTGGGAAAGGAACAAAGTGATGGGGGAAATCCAAGTGGAAAGGAACAAAGTGATGGGGAAATCCAAGTGGAAAGGAACAAAGTGATGGGGGAAATCCAAGTGGAAAGGAACAAAGTGATGGGGGAAATCCAAGTGGAAAGGAACAAAGTGATGGGGAAATCCAAGTGGAAAGGAACAAAGTGATGGGGAAATCCAAGTGGAAAGGAACAAAGTGATGGGGGAAATCCAAATGGGGGAAATCCAAGTGGAAAGGAACAAAGTGATGGGGGAAATCCAAGTGGAAAGGAACAAAGTGATGGGGGAAATCCAAGTGGAAAGGAACAAAGTGATGGGGAAATCCAAGTGGAAAGGAACAAAGTGATGGGGAAATCCAAGTGGAAAGGAACAAAGTGATGGGGGAAATCCAAGTGGAAAAAGGAACAAAGGAACAAAGTGATGGGGAAATCCAAGTGGAAAGGAACAAAGTGATGGGGGAAATCCAAGTGGAAAGGAACAAAGTGATGGGGGAAATCCAAGTGGAAAGGAACAAAGTGATGGGGGAAATCCAAGTGGAAAGGAACAAAGTGATGGGGAAATCCAAGTGGAAAGGAACAAAGTGATGGGGAAATCCAAGTGGAAAGGAACAAAGTGATGGGGATGAAATCCAAGTGGAAAGGAACAAAGATGAAATGGGGTGAAAATCCAAAAGGAACAAAGTGAAAGGAAAGGAACAAAGTGATGGGGGAAATGGGGGAAAAGTGATGGGGGAAATCCAAGTGGAAAGGAACAAAGTGATGGGGGAAATCCAAGTGGAAAGGAACAAAGTGATGGGGGAAATCCAAGTGGAAAGGAACAAAGTGATGGGGAAAATCCAAGTGGAAAGGAACAAAGTGACAAAAAGGAACAAAGTGATGGGGGAAATCCAAGTGGAAAGGAACAAAGTGATGGGGGAAATCCAAGTGGAAAGGAACAAAGTGATGGGGAAATCCAAGTGGAAAGGAACAAAGTGATGGGGGAAATCCAAGTGGAAAGGAACAAAGTGATGGGGAAATCCAAGTGGAAAGGAACAAAGTGATGGGGGAAATCCAAGTGGAAAGGAACAAAGTGATGGGGGAAATCCAAGTGGAAAGGAACAAAGTGATGGGGGAAATCCAAGTGGAAAGGAACAAAGTGATGGGGGAAATCCAAGTGGAAAGGAACAAAGTGATGGAAAGGAAATCCAAGTGGAAAGGAACAAAGTGATGGGGAAATCCAAGTGGAAAGGAACAAAGTGATGGGGAAATCCAAGTGGAAAGGAACAAAGTGATGGGGAAATCCAAGTGGAAAGGAACAAAGTGATGGGGGAAATCAAAGTGATGGGGAAGGAACAAAGTGATGGGGAAAGGAACAAAGTGATGGGGGAAATCCAAGTGGAAAGGAACAAAGTGATGGGGGAAATCCAAGTGGAAAGGAACAAAGTGAATTGAATTTTAAAAAATGTTAATTTCATGCAAGGAGTTACTTGTAACCGGACACCTGTACTATATATAGCTAACAGCTCTGAGAGCTGGGAAGTTAAAAGGGCTGATAACTGAGTGTCAGTCGGCTTCCTGTTTCCTGGGCGAGTGCACATCCTTCTGGGACTCTGAGCAAGAGGAGTGGATTTGAACTACAGAGATCTTGACAAGGTACGATAGAATGATGATCATATTTTCTATAGTATTTTGGACATTTTTGCAAATGTTTAGGCACCTTTGTATTTTTCCTATCCTCTGCAGGTAAACATGAACATCCTACTGGTCCTGGTTCCTCTGCAGTTACTGGCTGTACCATCACTTTCTGTGAGTGCTACTTATTTCATTTGATGTGTTGCTTGGGTTTTAAAAAACATACAGGGGAATAATGATTAGTGAGAAAGTTACAGACTCACCAATACCATCCCCTCCCACCTCAAAAATGCTAACATCCCTTGTTATTGTATTTGATTTTTGATTTTGTTTTACTACCCTGTTGCCCATAGCACAGGGTAGTACTGAACACATTATTAAGAAACACTATCTTACCTCTGAAGTTGCTACAGATTTTATTGAGTGTCAGACCAATACTCCACCACCTATTCTGCCTTCCTCTTGTGATTATTTAGTTGATAACTTTAATAGCAAAATATGGGTAACTGTTGATGCCATGACTCCAGTAAAGTTGAAAAGGGCCACAGCCAAACGGAGAGGCTCTTGGATGAGTGATGAAACTAATCAATTAAAGAGGAGTTGCAAAAGTGGAGAAAGTCAAAGTTACAGGTCCATTATGATATTCTGAGAGAGCAAATTGGCATATATAACAAGGCAATTAGAAATGCCAGACGGGCTCATTTTCTAACTTGGATCACTAACAATCAGTTTAATTAGAGAGTGCTCTTCTCAACCATTGATGGCCTGATAAATCCTAACCCCTGCAAACCTATGTGAAGTTTCCTCCACATCTAAATATGATGAGTTTGTGGCATATTTCAGAGATAAAATAACCAACATTAGGCTGGGTATCAGTTAAGATCTGATGAGAAGTTTGATGATATGTCCTCTAACCTAGCACGCAAAGACACTACGGATTTATTTTCCCTGGTGGACACAGACATGCTCAGGAAAGTGATATCACAACTTAAGTCTTCTACCAGCCTTCTCGATCCTATCCCCACCACCTTCTTCAAAACTGTTTTGAATTGCATATCTGAAAAATGCAAGCTATTGTTACAGGCATTTTCCCCTGAGATAAAGATAAGATAAAATACCAACTAAAAAACCTAGGTGTTATTTTAGATTCTGAACTCCATTTCAAATCACACATTAGGAATGTGACCAAAATAGTTTTTTACCACATGAGGAACATTGCCGAGGTGCAACCATTTCTCTCTCAGGCTGATACAGAGAGATTCATCCATGCTTTTATTACAAGCAGGCTTGACTATTATAATGCTTTTCTGTCTGGTTTACCCAAGAAAGTAATTTGTCAACTGTAAAACATACAGAATGCTGCAGCATGGGTAGTGACCGAGACCAGACTGAGCGCACACACCACTGGTTTTAAGGTCTCTGCCCTGTAAAACATACAGAATGCTGCAGCATGGGTAGTGACCGAGACCAGACTGAGCGCACACACCACTGGTTTTAAGGTCTCTGCCCTGTAAAACATACAGAATGCTGCAGCATGGGTAGTGACCGAGACCAGACTGAGCGCACACACCACTGGTTTTAAGGTCTCTGCACTGTAAAACATACAGAATGCTGCAGCATGGGTAGTGACCGAGACCAGACTGAGCGCACACACCACTGGTTTTAAGGTCTCTGCACTGTAAAACATACAGAATTCTGCAGCATGGGTAGTGACCGAGACCAGACTGAGATCACACATTACACCGGTTTTAAGGTCTCTGTACTGGCTGCCTGTGAGTTTTAGAATTCATTTTAAGATTATTCTATTGGTTTTTAAATCAATCCAGGATTGTGCATCCCAATACATGTTAGACATGCTTTTTAAGTTATGTACCCAGTAGGTCCCTCAGGTCCTCCGGAACTGGCTTTTTAAACTATCCAAATGCCTTGGACCAAGAGGCATGGAGAGGCAGCCTTTAGTTATTATGCCCCCAGCCTCTGGAATACCCTGCCAGAGAACCTGAGGGGGACCAAGAGGCATGGAGAGACAGCCTTTAGTTATTATGCCCCCAGCCTCTGGAATAACCTGCCAGAGAACCTGAGGGGGTCTGAAACTGTGAACATATTAAAACACATTTTTAGATTTGCTTTTCCTCTGGGTGCTTTTTAGTTCAGTTTGTCATTATTTTGTTTTTTTATCTCGTGTTTTTTTTGTGTAGTAAATTATTTCAGCTTTATTTTCATTGTTTTTTTAAAACTATTTTTTTTCCCTGTAAAGCACATTGCGTTGATGTATAAATAAAGCTTGACTTCATTTGATTTGATGGTGAGAGGTTAGCATGTCTTGGGGGTTTGATATTTGTGCTTCTGTAACTTTCTCACTCATCATTATTCTCAATTCGTTTAAGGCTAATATGTAATCAAGGTAGCATCCACAATAACGTAGAAGTGTTTAGAAACATATTCTGTTCTTATTTACAATAAAAGTGACCCCAAAATGACAATACATTATTCACCATTAATTTCTATTGAACACAAAATAATCTGAAACACAACCAAAACAAACAGCAAATGCATTCAACAAGTTTGTAGTCACAAGCTAAACCATGAGCTTGATGTAATCATTGCATGCTAGGAATATGGGAACAAACACTTAACATTTAACTATACTGAACAAAAATATAAATACAAAATATAAAGTGTTGGTTTCATGTGCTGAAATAAAAGATCCCAGAAATGTTCCATATTTTCCAGAAATGTTTCCAGAAATGTTGTGCACAAATTTGCATTTCTCCTTTGCCAAGATAATCCATCTACCTGACAAGTGTGGCATATCAAGAAGCCGATTTAACAGCATGATCATTACACAGGCGCACCTTGTGCTGGGGACAATAAAAGGCCACTCTAGAATGTGCAGTTTTGTCACACAACACAATGCCACAGATGTCTCAAGTTTTCAGAGATCGTGCAATTAGCATAGTGACTGCAAGAATGTCCAACCTCCAACGTCGTTTGGAGAATTTGGCAGTACGTCCAGCTGGCCTCACAACCGCAAACCACGTGTAACCACGCCAGCCCAGGACCTCCTCAACCGCAAACCACGTGTAACCACGCCAGCCCAGGACCTCCACATCCAGCTTATTCACTTATGGGATCGTCTGAGAACAGCCACCCAGACAGCTGATGAAACTGAGGAGTATTTATGTCTGTTATAAAGCCCTTTTGTGAGGAAAGACTCTGATTGGCTGGGCCTGGACAACCCATGGCTGTGCCCCTGCTCAGTCATGTGAAATCCATAGGTTAGGGCCTAATGAATTTATTTCAATTGACTGATTTCCTTATATGAACTGTGTAAATCAGTAAAATCGTTGAAATTATTGCATGTTGGTTTATATCTTTGTTCAGTTAAATACACATAAGTGATTTTTTGGCCAATACTTTTGGAGGGCTGTCCCAAAAGTTCAAAAAGTGCTGTAATTTAAAACAGTTCACCCGATATGGATGAAAATACCCTCAAATTAAAGCTGACTATCCGTACTTTAACCTCATGATCATTGTAACATTTAAAATCCAAAGTGCTGGAGTACAGAGCCAAAACAAACAAAAGAATGTGTCGCTTTCCCAACACTGTTGGAGCTCCCTATATATCAATGTTATAAAAAGCAGATTTTCAGTGTGGTCCTCAAGGGAAGACAACAAAAACAAACCGGAAATACATGAGATGATCTAATACTACTACGCAATACACCAACATGCATTTAAAACACCAATAATACAACACAACTCATGTCATTACACATTAAAGGCACACAGTCATATTTTGTTTACGAAAACAGCTGGAATGTGGGGATTTTATATCGTTACCATACTGGTGTGTAAAAGGTTTGTGTAATGATATGTAATTGTTTGTGGTGAGAGGATGTTTTCCACTTGCTATTCTGGTGTATACTTACCGAGTACTGTGTTTACTGTCGGATTATGGCGTTTGGTGTGCTCACTGCTGTTATTTATATTTATGTTCCAGCTAACGGCACCCAGCAATGACTACTGGGGGGAATACGGAACCTTTGGGCCATGCAGCCGCCCCTGTGGCACTGGAGTAGCCATGAGGACCAGGCAATGTATTACTGCAAGGTAAAAAAAAAATGAATGTGAGAGAGTGTGTGTGTGTGAGATGGAGAGAGAGATAAAAGAGAGAGACAGACAGAGAAAGAGAGAGTGTGAGAGAGGGAGAGAAAGAGAGAGAGAGAAAAGAGAGGTGGAGAGAAAGAGAGAGAGAGAAAAAAGAGAGGCAGAGAGAGAGAGAGAACAGAGAGAACAGAGAGAGACAGAGAAAGAGAGAGTTGAGAGAGTGTGAGAGAGGGAGAGAGAGAGGCAGAGAAAGAGAGAGAGACAGAGAAATAGAGAGTTGAGAGAGTTGAGAGAGAGAGAGAGAGAGAGAGAGAGAGAGAGAGAGAGAGAGAGAGAGAGAGAGAGAGAGAGAGAGAGAGAGAGAGAGAGAGAGAGAGAGAGAGAGAGAGAGAGAGAGAGAGAGAGGCAGAGAAAGAGAGAGACAGAGAAATAGACAGTTGAGAGAGTGTGAGAGAGGGAGAGAGAGAGAGGCAGAGAAAGAGAGAGACAGAGAAAGAGAGAGTTGAGAGAGTGTGAGAGAGGGAGAGAGAGAGAGACAGAGAAAGAGAGAGCTGAGAGAGTGTGTGTATGAGGATTGTATGTCTTTCTGACTCTCCTCTTTGATTTGCAGGACAGACGGAGGAAACAACTGCGTGGGATCTTCAAAATCTTACCGCACCTGTAATACGCAGGTACACACACACACACACACACACACACACACACACACACACACACACACACACACACACACACACACACACACACACACACACACACACACACACACACACACACACACACACACACACACACACACACACACACAACCCCCCCCCCAATGAAAACACCAACAGAATGAGATTGTATGTTCCATGCAGGCATGTCCCGTGGGTTCCAGGGATATCCGCGAGGAGCAGTGTGCCCAGTTTAATAGGATGGACTTCCAGAGTAAACGATACACCTGGCTGCCTTACCATGGAGGTGCAATGGGAATGACATGCAAATTATAAAGTGTAATATTTCACTGTGGGTTATTACCCATATACTCATTATACATACATGAAGAATGACTAATGTTTGCTGTTTACCTGTGAAGCGTCTAACCCATGTGAGCTGAACTGCGTCCCCCGTGGAGAGAACTTCTTCTACAGACACAGGCCTGCCGTGGTGGACGGGACACCCTGCTATGTGGGGCGCAGTGACATCTGTATCGCAGGCATCTGCAGGGTATTAGTACTTACCTTATATCCTTCTTTTTATTCCACATTTAATAGTTCAACATGCCATGCACACACACACACACACACACACACACACACACACACACACACACACACACACACACACACACACACACACACACACACACACACACACACACACACACACACACAGACACACATACGCATGCACACACACATACATACACACTCATATTGTCTTAATCTGCGTTATCTGATACCTAGGCGGTGATCAACGAAGAGATCCTCGGCATGGACCGTGACGTGGTGCCGGCCCATCCCGCTCCTGCCGCCAACTTGCGCCATCGCGAGTCCCTCGCGTACGCCTACACATACAGCGCCTGGTCCGAGTGCTCAGCCCCCTGCAACGGAGGCACACAGCACCGCAGTGTACAGTGCATGGTCCAGGACTCGACGGCGCCCCACGTGGTGGATGACTCTTACTGCGACTCCCAGGGACTACCCAGGCCGGCCAGCCAGCAGGCCTGCAACCAGCAGCAGTGTGCCGAGTACAGTGTTTCTAGCTACAGTGTGGTGGGTACTGGGTACTGGGTAGCTACAGTGTGGTGGGTACTGGGTAGCTACAGTGTGGGGGGTACTGGGTAGCTACAGTGTGGTGAGTACTGGGTAGCTACAGTGTGGGGGGTACTGGGTAGCTACAGTGTGGTGGGTACTGGGTAGCTACAGTGTGGTGGGTACTGGGTACTGGGTACTGGGTAGCTACAGTGTGGTGGGTACTGGGTACTGGGTAGCTACAGTGTGGTGGGTACTGGGTACTGGGTAGCTACAGTGTGGGGGGGTACTGGGTACTGGGTACTGGGTAGCTACAGTGTGGTGGGTACTGGGTAGCTACAGTGTGGTGGGTACTGGGTACTGGGTAGCTGCAGTGTTGTGGGTACTGGGTAGCTACAGTGTAGTGAGTACTGGGTACTGGGTAGCTACTGTGTGGTGGGTACTGGGTACTGGGTAGCTACAGTGTGGTGAGTACTGGGTACTGGGTAGCTGCAGTGTTGTGGGTACTGGGTAGCTACAGTGTGGGGAGTACTGGGTAGCTACAGTGTGGTGGGTACTGGGTACTGGGTAGCTACAGTGTGGTGGGTACTGGGTACTGGGTACTGGGTAGCTACAGTGTGGTGGGTACTGGGTAGCTACAGTGTGGTGAGTACTGGGTAGCTACAGTGTGGTGGGTACTGGGTACTGGGTAGCTACAGTGTGGTGGGTACTGGGTACTGGGTAGCTACAGTGTGGTGGGTACTGGGTACTGGGTAGCTACAGTGTGGTGGGTACTGGGTACTGGGTACTGGGTAGCTACAGTGTGGTGGGTACTGGGTACTGGGTAGCTACAGTGTGGTGAGTACTGGGTAGCTACAGTGTGGTGAGTACTGGGTACTGGGTAGCTACAGTGTGGTGAGTACTGGGTACTGGGTAGCTACAGTGTGGTGAGTACTGCGTAGCTACAGTGTAGTGACTACTGGGTAGCTACAGTGTGGTGAGTACTGGATAGCTACAGTGTGGTGGGTACTGGATAGCTACAGTGTGGTGGGTACTGGGTAGCTGCAGTGTGGTGAGTACTGGGTACTGGGTACTGGGTAGCTACAGTGTGATGAGTACTGGGTAGCTACAGTGTGGTGAGTACTGGGTAGCTACAGTGTGGTGGGTACTGGGTAGCTACAGTGTGGTGGGTACTGGGTAGCTACAGTGTGGTGAGTACTGGGTAGCTACAGTGTGGTGGGTACTGGGTACTGGGTAGCTACAGTGTGGTGAGTACTGGGTAGCTACAGTGTGGTGAGTACTGGGTACTGGGTAGCTACAGTGTGGTGAGTACTGGGTACTGGGTAGCTACAGTGTGGTGGGTACTGGGTACTGGGTAGCTACAGTGTGGTGAGTACTGGGTAGCTACAGTGTGGTGAGTACTGGGTACTGGGTACTGTGTAGCTACAGTGTGGTGAGTACTGGGTAGCTACAGTGTGGTGGGTACTGGGTAGCTACAGTGTGGTGAGTACTGGATAGCTACAGTGTGGTGGGTACTGGGTAGCTACAGTGTGGTGAGTACTGGGTAGCTACAGTGTGGTGGGTACTGGGTAACTACAGTGTGGTGAGTACTGGGTAGCTGCAGTGTGGTGAAAACTGGGTAGCTACAGTGTGGTGAGTACTGGGTAGCTACAGTGTGGTGAGTACTGGGTACTGGGTAGCTACAGTGTAGCTACAGTGTGGTGAGTACTGGGTACTGGGTACTGTGTAGCTACAGTGTGGTGAGTACTGGGTAGCTACAGTGTGGTGGGTACTGGGTAGCTACAGTGTGGTGAGTACTGGGTAGCTACAGTGTGGTGGGTACTGGGTAGCTACAGTGTGGTGAGTACTGGGTAGCTACAGTGTGGTGGGTACTGGGTAACTACAGTGTAGTGAGTACTGGGTAGCTGCAGTGTGGTGAGTACTGGGTAGCTACAGTGTGGTGAGTACTGGGTAGCTACAGTGTGGTGAGTACTGGTGTAGCTACAGTGTGGTGGGTACTGGGTAGCTACAGTGTGGTGGGTACTGTACTGGGTAGCTACAGTGTGGTGGTACTGGGTAGCTACAGTGTGGTGAGTACTGGGTAGCTACAGTGGTGGTGTAGCTACAGTGTGGTGGGGGTACAGTGGGTGGGTACTGCTACAGTGTGGTGGGTACTGGGTAGCTACAGTGTGGTGGGTACTGGGTAGCTACAGTGTGGTGGGTACTGGGTAGCTACAGTGTGGTGGGTACTGGGTAGCTACAGTGTGGTGGGTACTGGGTAGCTACAGTGTGGTGGGTACTGGGTAGCTACAGTGGGTGGGTACTGGGTAGCTACAGTGTGGTGAGTACTGGGTAGCTACAGTGTGGTGAGTACTGGGTAGCTACAGTGTGGTACTGGGTACTGTGGTGAGCTACAGTGTGGTGGGTACTGGGTAGCTACAGTGTGGTGGGTACTGGGTAGCTACAGTGTGGTGGGTACTGGGTACTGGGTACTGGGTAGCTACAGTGTGGTGGGTACTGGGTACTGGGTAGCTACAGTGTGGTGGGTACTGGGTAGCTACAGTGTGGGGGGTACTGGGTAGCTACAGTGTGGTGAGTACTGGGTAGCTACAGTGTGGGGGGTACTGGGTAGCTACAGTGTGGTGGGTACTGGGTAGCTACAGTGTGGTGGGTACTGGGTACTGGGTACTGGGTAGCTACAGTGTGGTGGGTACTGGGTACTGGGTAGCTACAGTGTGGTGGGTACTGGGTACTGGGTAGCTACAGTGTGGGGGGGTACTGGGTACTGGGTACTGGGTAGCTACAGTGTGGTGGGTACTGGGTAGCTACAGTGTGGTGGGTACTGGGTACTGGGTAGCTGCAGTGTTGTGGGTACTGGGTAGCTACAGTGTAGTGAGTACTGGGTACTGGGTAGCTACTGTGTGGTGGGTACTGGGTACTGGGTAGCTACAGTGTGGTGAGTACTGGGTACTGGGTAGCTGCAGTGTGGTGGGTACTGGGTAGCTACAGTGTGGGGAGTACTGGGTAGCTACAGTGTGGTGGGTACTGGGTACTGGGTAGCTACAGTGTGGTGGGTACAGGGTACTGGGTACTGGGTAGCTACAGTGTGGTGGGTACTGGGTAGCTACAGTGTGGTGAGTACTGGGTAGCTACAGTGTGGTGGGTACTGGGTACTGGGTAGCTACAGTGTGGTGGGTACTGGGTACTGGGTAGCTACAGTGTGGTGGGTACTGGGTACTGGGTAGCTACAGTGTGGTGGGTACTGGGTACTGGGTAGCTACAGTGTGGTGGGTACTGGGTACTGGGTAGCTACAGTGTGGTGAGTACTGGGTAGCTACAGTGTGGTGAGTACTGGGTACTGGGTAGCTACAGTGTGGTGAGTACTGGGTACTGGGTAGCTACAGTGTGGTGAGTACTGCGTAGCTACAGTGTAGTGACTACTGGGTAGCTACAGTGTGGTGAGTACTGGATAGCTACAGTGTGGTGGGTACTGGATAGCCACAGTGTGGTGGGTACTGGGTAGCTGCAGTGTGGTGAGTACTGGGTACTGGGTACTGGGTAGCTACAGTGTGATGAGTACTGGGTAGCTACAGTGTGGTGAGTACTGGGTAGCTACAGTGTGGTGGGTACTGGGTAGCTACAGTGTGGTGGGTACTGGGTAGCTACAGTGTGGTGAGTACTGGGTAGCTACAGTGTGGTGGGTACTGGGTGTGGGGCTACAGTGTGGTGAGTACTGGGTAGCTACAGTGTGGTGAGTACTGGGTACTGGGTAGCTACAGTGTGGTGAGTACTGGGTACTGGGTAGCTACAGTGTGGTGGGTACTGGGTACTGGGTAGCTACAGTGTGGTGAGTACTGGGTAGCTACAGTGTGGTGAGTACTGGGTACTGGGTACTGTGTAGCTACAGTGTGGTGAGTACTGGGTAGCTGGGGTGGGTACTGGGTAGCTACAGTGTGGTGAGTACTGGGTAGCTACAGTGTGGTGGGTACTGGGTAGCTACAGTGTGGTGGGTACTGGGTAGCTACAGTGTGGTGAAACTGGGTAGCTACAGTGTGGTGGGTACTGGGTAGCTACAGTGTGGTGGGTACTGGGTAGCTACAGTGTGGTGAGTACTGGGTAGCTACAGTGTGGTGGGTACTGGGTAGCTACAGTGTGGTGAGTACTGGGTAGCTGGTGTGGGATACTGGGTAGCTACAGTGTGGTGGGTACTGGGTAGCTACAGTGTGGTGGGTACTGGGTAGCTACAGTGTGGTGGGTACTGGGTGCTTGTGGTGGGTACTGGGTAGCTACAGTGTGGTGGGTACTGGGTAGCTACAGTGTGGTGAGTACTGGGTAGCTAGTGTGGGGGGTACTGTAGCTACAGTGTGGTGGGTACTGGGTAGGGGTACTGGGTAGCTGTGGTGGGTACTGGGTAGCTACTGTGGTGGGTACTGGGTACTGGGTACTGGGTAGTGTGTGGTGGGTACTGGGTACTGGGTAGCTACAGTGTGTGGGTGGGTACTGGGTAGCTACAGTGTGGGGGTACTGGGTACTGGGTCCTGGTAGCTACAGTGTGGTGGGTACTGGGTAGCTACAGTGTGGTGGGTACTGGGTACTGGGTAGCTGCAGTGTTGTGGGTACTGGGTAGCTACAGTGTGGTGGTACTGGGTACTGGTACTAGCTACAGTGTGGTGGGTACTGGGTACTGGGTAGCTACAGTGTGGTGAGTACTGGGTACTGGGTAGCTGCAGTGTTGTGGGTACTGGGTAGCTACAGTGTAGTACTGGGTAGCTACAGTGTGGTGGGTACTGGGTACTGGGTAGCTACAGTGTGGTGGGTACTGGGTACTGGGTACTGGGTAGCTGTGTGGTGGGTACTGGGTAGCTACAGTGGGTGAGTACTGGGTAGCTACAGTGTGGTGGGTACTGGGTACTGGGTAGCTACAGTGTGGTGGGTACTGGGTACTGGGTAGCTACAGTGTGGTGGGTACTGGGTACTGGGTAGCTACAGTGTGGTGGGTACTGGGTACTGGGTACTGGGTAGCTACAGTGTGGTGGGTACTGGGTACTGGCTACAGTGTGGTGAGTACTGGGTAGCTACAGTGTGGTGAGTACTGGGTACTGGGTAGCTACAGTGTGGTGAGTACTGGGTACTGGGTAGCTACAGTGTGGTGGGTACTGGAGCTACAGTGTAGTGACTACTGGGTAGCTACAGTGTGGTGAGTACTGGATAGCTACAGTGTGGTGGGTACTGGGTATAGCTACAGTGTGGTGGGTACTGGGTAGCTGCAGTGTGGTGAGTACTGGGTACTGGGTACTGCTACAGTGTGATGAGTACTGGGTAGCTACAGTGTGGTGAGTACTGGGTAGCTACAGTGGGTGGGTACTGGGTAGCTACAGTGTGGTGGGTACTGGGTAGCTACAGTGTGGTGAGTACTGGGTAGCTACAGTGTGGTGGGTACTGGGTACTGGGTAGCTACAGTGTGGTGAGTACTGGGTAGCTACAGTGTGGTGAGTACTGGGTAGCTACAGTGTGGTGAGTACTGGGTACTGGGTAGCTACAGTGTGGTGGGTACTGGGTGGGTAGCTACAGTGTGGTGAGTACTGGGTAGCTGGGTAGCAGTGTGGTGAGTACTGGGTAGCTACAGTGTGGTGAGTACTGGGTAGCTGTGTGGTGAGTACTGGGTAGCTACAGTGTGGTGAGTACTGGGTAGCTACAGTGTGGTGGTACTGGGTAGCTACAGTGTGGTACAGTGTGAGTACTGGGTACTGGGTACTGTGTAGCTACAGTGTGGTGAGTACTGGGTAGCTACAGTGTGGTGGGTAGTACTGGGTAGCTACAGTGTGGTGAGTACTGGATAGCTACAGTGTGGTGGGTACTGGGTAGCTACAGTGTGGTGAGTACTGGGCTAGCTACAGTGTGGTGAGTACTGGGTAGCTACAGTGTGGTGGGTACTGGGTAACTACAGTGTAGTGAGTACTGGGTAGCTGCAGTGTGGTGAGTACTGGGTAGCTACAGTGTGGTGAGTACTGGGTAGCTACAGTGTGGTGAGTACTGGGTAGCTACAGTGTGGTGGGTACTGGGTAGCTACAGTGTGGTGGGTACTGGGTAGCTACAGTGTGGTGAGTACTGGGTAGCTACAGTGTGGTGGGTACTGGGTAGCTACAGTGTGGTGGGTACTGGGTAGCTACAGTGTGGTGAGTACTGGGTAGCTACAGTGTGGTGAGTACTGGGTAGCTACAGTGTGGTGGGTACTGGGTAGCTACAGTGTGGTGGGTACTGTGTAGCTACAGTGTGGTGGGTACTGGGTAGCTACAGTGTGGTGAGTACTGGGTAGCTACAGTGTGGTGGGTACTGGGTAGCTACAGTGTGGTGGGTACTGGGTAGCTACAGTGTGGTGGGTACTGGGTAGCTACAGTGTGGTGGGTACTGGGTAGCTACAGTGTGGTGAGTACTGGGTAGCTACAGTGTGGTGGGTACTGGGTAGCTACAGTGTGGTGAGTACTGGGTAGCTACAGTGTGGTGGGTACTGGGTAGCTACAGTGTGGTGAGTACTGGGTAGCTACAGTGTGGTGAGTACTGGGTAGCTACAGTGTGGTGGGTACTGGGTAGCTACAGTGTGGTGGGTACTGGGTACTGGGTAGCTACAGTTTGGTGAGTACTGGGTAGCTACAGTGTGGTGAGTACTGGGTAGCTACAGTGTGGTGGGTACTGGGTACTGGGTAGCTACAGTGTGGTGGGTACTGGGTACTGGGTAGCTACAGTGTGGTGGGTACTGGGTACTGGGTAGCTACAGTTTGGTGAGTACTGGGTACCGGGTACCAGTATAGAGTCAACATTAACAGTATAACAGAGGGTAGATTAGGAGAGTGTTTCCCAAACCTCTCTGTCAACAAGATGTATCTGTTGGTACGCAAAATCATGTTCAATATACTGTACCTCTCCACTGTACTAACCAACTACAGTGTCGCCACAGAATGATTTTCAGATTGCAGATTTTGTTTTGCCGCTAAATACCCTAATTGATATGTCCAATGTCCAGTGCTCAGTGAGCTGTGGTGATGGCCAGCAGACCAGGGAGGTGTTCTGTGTGGGGGCGGGAGGAGAGCGCCTTGGGGAGCAGGCCTGTAGCGGTCTGGCACGCCCACCCACAGTCCAGGCCTGCCGCAAACTAGCCTGCCATACCCACATCAGCTGGCATGTCAATGACTTCGGACTGGTGAGAGAGAGATTTTCTTTCTTATTGGGTCAAAATCATACATTACAAAGCACTTTAAAAAACATACATAAACAATGAGAGAGTGAGATACTTTTGACAGACTACAGTACACTCTTATGTATCCTCTCATCTTTCCATACTTTTCTTTGTTTTTTGTCACTCTCTCCCTCTCTATCCTGTTCTCTCTCACTGTCCTCTCCCTTCTTCTCTGTCCCTCTCTACCCTTCTTTCCTGCTCTCTCTCATTGTCCTCTCCCTCTCTCTCTCTGTCCCTCTCCTTGTCCCTATAGTGCTCTAAGAAGTGTGGTGGGGGGGTGCGTGAGAGAAGGGTGGTGTGTATGGACATAGAACAGAACCCACATGCGGAGGACAGATGTTCCCCCCACGTCAGACCCCCCACTGTGGAGCACTGTAACACCCACACCTGTCATGAAGCCCAGAGTGAGTCCAATCCCTGTGTGTGTGTGTGTGTGTGTGTGTGTGTGTGTGTGTGTGTGTGTGTGTGTGTGTGTGTGTGTGTGTGTGTGTGTGTGTGTGTGTGTGTGTGTGTGTGTGTGTGTGTGTGTGTGTGTGTGTGTGTGTGTGTGTGTGTGTGTGTGTGTGTGTGTGTGTGTTTCTGTTCATCCTTGTCTCTCTCTGTATGCAGTAGGTGTACCAAGTGTCCATGACCCAAGAGGACATGATGGAACTCTGAGAGGATTTGTGCCTTACGACCCTTCAGGTGTGTGTGTCAGTTTGTGTGTGAAATTATAATCATCCTTGTGCGTAGACTGTCTTGGGATAATTCAAGTAGAGACAGATATAGCTTACCATTTCTTTCTCACTCATTTCTCACTTTAACAAATCAGAGTTGACCATGAGACTATCTATCCTCAGGTTAAAACACACTTCTCTGAAGAGTTGTTCTCCCTGCAAGCCTTAATGATCCAAACAGTTCTGTTTTTCAAATCCTTTTTTTTCTACAGACTGTCCAATCAGCAAGTTACAAGTGACCAAATGGGATTTGTGCATGTTCAGACAGCAGTCATTTCCTGACATAGCTATGCTAGTTGTCATAGTAACGGTGTGTGCACAGTGGTGTAAGTTGATTGGTGGTGGTCAGTTAAAGCTGCTGAGGGGAGGGTCGGCTCATAATAAGGTCTGGAATGGCATCAAACACCTGGAAAACCATAGGTTTCATGTATTTGATACCATTCCACCTATTCCACTCCAGCCATTAACACGAGCCCGTCCTCCCACATTAAGGTGACACCAACCTCCTGTGGTGGTGGTAGTGGTGCTAAAACACGCTTCTCTCATGGTACATACTGTATGTCCCAGTCCTCCCTGTCTAGACCAAAGGTATCCAACTCTGACCCTACGAGGTCTGGATCCTGCTGGGTTTCTCTTCTACCTGATAACTAATTGTACCCACCTGGTGTCCCAGGTCTGAATCAGTCCAGGAACTAGCTTTGAGTTCCAGAGTTGAATTTGAGCGGTCTAGGCAGTGTTGTAATCCATCAAAATCATAGCTACATATATACAATACAGGTTCCACTTGCCAAACTGGTAGACCTATATCTAAAAAATATACTGTCTAGCTAAACATACCTACCACTACTAAATATACTGTCTAGCTAAACATACCTACCACTTCCAAATATACTGTCTAGCTAAACATACCTACCACTACTAAATATACTGTCTAGCTAAACATACCTACCACTACTAAATAAATATACTGTCTAGCTAAACATACCTAACACTACTAAATATACTGTCTAGCTAAACATACCTACCACTACGAAATATACTGTCTAGCTAAACATACCTTCCACTACTAAATATACTGTCTAGATAAACATACCTACCACTACTAAATATACTGTCTCGCTAAACATACCTACCACTACTAAATATACTGTCTAGCTAAACATACCTACCACTACTAAATAAATATACTGTCTAGCTAAACATACCTACCACTACTAAATATACTGTCTAGCTAAACATACATACCACTACTAAATATACTGTCTAGCTAAACATAACTATCACTACTATTAAACATACCTACCACTACTAAATATACTGTCTAGCTAAACATAACTATCACTACTATTAAACATACCTACCACTACTAAATATACTATACAGCTAAACATAACTACCACTACTAAATATACTGTCTAGCTAAACATAACTATCACTACTATTAAACATACCTACCACTACGAAATATACTGTCTAGCTAAACATACCTACCACTACTATTAAACATACCTACCACCACTAAATATACTGTCTAGCTAAACATACCTACCACTACGAAATATACTGTCTAGCTAAACATACCTACCACTACTATTAAACATACCTACCACCACTAAATATACTGTCTAGCTAAACATACCTACCACTACGAAATATACTGTCTAGCTAAACATACCTACCACTACTATTAAACATACCTACCACCACTAAATATACTGTCTAGCTAAACATACCTACCACCACTAAATATACTGTCTAGCTAAACATACCTACCACTACGAAATATACTGTCTAGCTAAACATACCTACCACTACGAAATATACTGTCTAGCTAAACATACCTACCACTACTATTAAACATACCTACCACCACTAAATATACTGTCTAGCTAAACATACCTACCACCACTAAATATACTGTCTAGCTAAACATACCTACCACTACGAAATATACTGTCTAGCTAAACATACCTACCACTACTATTAAACATACCTACCACCACTAAATATACTGTCTAGCTAAACATACCTACCACCACTAAATATACTGTCTAGCTAAACATACCTACCACCACTAAATATACTGTCTAGCTAAACATACCTACCACTACTAAATATACTGTCTAGCTAAACATACCTACCACTACTATTAAACATACCTACCACCACTAAATATACTGTCTAGCTAAACATACCTACCACTACGAAATATACTGTCTAGCTAAACATACCTACCACTACTATTAAACATACCTACCACCACTAAATATACTGTCTAGCTAAACATACCTACCACTACTAAATATACTGTCTAGCTAAACATACCTACCACCACTAAATATACTGTCTAGCTAAACATACCTACCACTACTAAATATACTGTCTAGCTAAACATACCTACCACTACTATTAAACATACCTACCACTACTAAATATACTGTCTAGCTAAACATACCTACCACTACTATTAAACATACCTACCACTACTAAATATACTGTCTAGCTAAACATAACTACCACCACTAAATATACTGTCTAGCTAAACATACCTACCACTACTAAATATACTGTCTAGCTAAACATACCTACCACTACTAAATATACTGTCTAGCTAAACGTAACTATCACTACTATTAAACATACCTACCACTACTAAATATACTATACAGCTAAACATACCTACCACTACTAAATATACTGTCTAGCTAAACATACATACCATTAAACATACCTACCACCACTAAATATACTGTCTAGCTAAACATACCTACCACCACTAAATATACTGTCTAGCTAAACATACCTACCACTAAATATACTGTCTAAAAACATACCTACTAAATATACTGTCTAGCTAAACATACCTACCACTACTAAATATACTGTCTAGCTAAACATACCTACCATACCTACTAAATATACTGTCTAGCTAAACATACCTACCACTACTATTAAACATACCTACCACCACTAAATATACTGTCTAGCTAAACATACCTACCACTACTAAATATACTGTCTAGCTAAACATACCTACCACTACTATTAAACATACCTACCACCACTAAATATACTGTCTAGCTAAACATACCTACCACTACGAAATATACTGTCTAGCTAAACATACCTACCACTACTATTAAACATACCTACCACCACTAAATATACTGTCTAGCTAAACATACCTACCACTACTAAATATACTGTCTAGCTAAACATACCTACCACCACTAAATATACTGTCTAGCTAAACATACCTACCACTACTAAATATACTGTCTAGCTAAACATACCTACCACTACTATTAAACATACCTACCACTACTAAATATACTGTCTAGCTAAACATACCTACCACTACTATTAAACATACCTACCACTACTAAATATACTGTCTAGCTAAACATACCTACCACCACTAAATATACTGTCTAGCTAAATATACCTACCACTACTAAATATACTGTCTAGCTAAACATACCTACCACTACTATTAAACATACCTACCACTACTAAATATACTGTCTAGCTAAACATACCTACCACCACTAAATATACTGTCTAGCTAAACATACCTACCACCACTAAATATACTGTCTAGCTAAACATACATACCACTACTAAATATACTGTCTAGCTAAACATACCTACCACTACTAAATATACTGTCTAGCTAAACATAACTATCACTACTATTAAACATACCTACCATTACTAAATATACTGTCTAGCTAAACATACCTACCACCACTAAATATACTGTCTAGCTAAACATACCTACCACTACTAAATATACTGTCTAGCTAAACATACCTACCACTACTAAATATACTGTCTAGCTAAACATACCTACCACTACTAAATATACTGTCTAGCTAAACATTACATACCACTACTAAATATACTGTCTAGCTAAACATAACTATCACTACTATTAAACATACCTACCACTACTAAATATACTGTCTAGCTAAACATAACTATCACTACTATTAAACATACCTACCACTACTAAATATACTGTCTAGCTAAACATACATACCACTACGAAATATACTGTCTAGCTAAACATACCTACCACCACTAAATATACTGTCTAGCTAAACATACCTACCACTACTATTAAACATACCTACCACCACTAAATATACTGTCTAGCTAAACATACCTACCACCACTAAATATACTGTCTAGCTAAACATACCTACCACTACTATTAAACATACCTACCACCACTAAATATACTGTCTAGCTAAACATACCTACCACCACTAAATATACTGTCTAGCTAAACATACCTACCACCACTAAATATACTGTCTAGCTAAACATACCTACCACTACTAAATATACTGTCTAGCTAAACATACCTACCACTACTAAATATACTGTCTAGCTAAACATACCTACCACTACTAAATATACTGTCTAGCTAAACATACCTACCACTACTATTAAACATACCTACCACCACTAAATATACTGTCTAGCTAAACATACCTACCACTACTAAATATACTGTCTAGCTAAACATACCTACCACTACTATTAAACATACCTACCACCACTAAATATACTGTCTAGCTAAACATACCTACCACTACTAAAACATATACTGTCTAGCTAAACATACCTACCACCACTAAATATACTGTCTAGCTAAACATACCTACCACTACTAAATATACTGTCTAGCTAAACATACCTACCACTACTATTAAACATACCTACCACTACTAAATATACTGTCTAGCTAAACATACCTACCACTACTATTAAACATACCTACCACTACTAAATATACTGTCTAGCTAAACATAACTACCACCACTAAATATACTGTCTAGCTAAACATACCTACCACTACTAAATATACTGTCTAGCTAAACATACCTACCACTACTAAATATACTGTCTAGCTAAACATACCTACCACTACTATTAAACATACCTACCACCACTAAATATACTGTCTAGCTAAACATACCTACCACTACGAAATATACTGTCTAGCTAAACATACCTACCACTACTATTAAACATACCTACCACCACTAAATATACTGTCTAGCTAAACATACCTACCACTACTAAATATACTGTCTAGCTAAACATACCTACCACCACTAAATATACTGTCTAGCTAAACATACCTACCACTACTAAATATACTGTCTAGCTAAACATACCTACCACTACTATTAAACATACCTACCACTACTAAATATACTGTCTAGCTAAACATACCTACCACTACTATTAAACATACCTACCACTACTAAATATACTGTCTAGCTAAACATACCTACCACCACTAAATATACTGTCTAGCTAAACATACCTACCACTACTAAATATACTGTCTAGCTAAACATACCTACCACTACTATTAAACATACCTACCACTACTAAATATACTGTCTAGCTAAACATACCTACCACCACTAAATATACTGTCTAGCTAAACATACCTACCACCACTAAATATACTGTCTAGCTAAACATACATACCACTACTAAATATACTGTCTAGCTAAACATACCTACCACTACTAAATATACTGTCTAGCTAAACATACCTACCACTACGAAATATACTGTCTAGCTAAACATACCTACCACCACTAAATATACTGTCTAGCTAAACATACCTACCACCACTAAATATACTGTCTAGCTAAACATACCTACCACTACTAAATATACTGTCTAGCTAAACATACCTACCACTACTATTAAACATACCTACCACCACTAAATATACTGTCTAGCTAAACATACCTACCACTACTATTAAACATACCTACCACCACTAAATATACTGTCTAGCTAAACATACCTACCACTACGAAATATACTGTCTAGCTAAACATACCTACCACTACTATTAAACATACCTACCACCACTAAATATACTGTCTAGCTAAACATACCTACCACCACTAAATATACTGTCTAGCTAAACATACCTACCACTACTAAATATACTGTCTAGCTAAACATACCTACCACCACTAAATATACTGTCTAGCTAAACATACCTACCTCTACGAAATATACTGTCTAGCTAAACATACCTACCACTACTATTAAACATACCTACCACCACTAAATATACTGTCTAGCTAAACATACCTACCACTACTAAATATACTGTCTAGCTAAACATACCTACCACCACTAAATATACTGTCTAGCTAAACATACCTACCACTACTAAATATACTGTCTAGCTAAACATACCTACCACTACTATTAAACATACCTACCACTACTAAATATACTGTCTAGCTAAACATACCTACCACTACTATTAAACATACCTACCACTACTAAATATACTGTCTAGCTAAACATACCTACCACCACTAAATATACTGTCTAGCTAAATATACCTACCACTACTAAATATACTGTCTAGCTAAACATACCTACCACTACTATTAAACATACCTACCACTACTAAATATACTGTCTAGCTAAACATAACTACCACCACTAAATATACTGTCTAGCTAAACATACCTACCACCACTAAATATACTGTCTAGCTAAACATACATACCACTACTAAATATACTGTCTAGCTAAACATACCTACCACTACTAAATATACTGTCTAGCTAAACATAACTATCACTACTATTAAACATACCTACCATTACTAAATATACTGTCTAGCTAAACATACCTACCACCACTAAATATACTGTCTAGCTAAACATACCTACCACTACTAAATATACTGTCTAGCTAAACATACCTACCACTACTAAATATACTGTCTAGCTAAACATACCTACCACTACTAAATATACTGTCTAGCTAAACATACATACCACTACTAAATATACTGTCTAGCTAAACATAACTATCACTACTATTAAACATACCTACCACTACTAAATATACTGTCTAGCTAAACATAACTATCACTACTATTAAACATACCTACCACTACTAAATATACTGTCTAGCTAAACATACATACCACTACGAAATATACTGTCTAGCTAAACATACCTACCACCACTAAATATACTGTCTAGCTAAACATACCTACCACTACTATTAAACATACCTACCACCACTAAATATACTGTCTAGCTAAACATACCTACCACCACTAAATATACTGTCTAGCTAAACATACCTACCACTACTATTAAACATACCTACCACCACTAAATATACTGTCTAGCTAAACATACCTACCACCACTAAATATACTGTCTAGCTAAACATACCTACCACCACTAAATATACTGTCTAGCTAAACATACCTACCACTACTAAATATACTGTCTAGCTAAACATACCTACCACTACTAAATATACTGTCTAGCTAAACATACCTACCACTACTAAATATACTGTCTAGCTAAACATACCTACCACTACTATTAAACATACCTACCACCACTAAATATACTGTCTAGCTAAACATACCTACCACTACGAAATATACTGTCTAGCTAAACATACCTACCACTACTATTAAACATACCTACCACCACTAAATATACTGTCTAGCTAAACATACCTACCACTACTAAATATACTGTCTAGCTAAACATACCTACCACCACTAAATATACTGTCTAGCTAAACATACCTACCACTACTAAATATACTGTCTAGCTAAACATACCTACCACTACTATTAAACATACCTACCACTACTAAATATACTGTCTAGCTAAACATACCTACCACTACTATTAAACATACCTACCACTACTAAATATACTGTCTAGCTAAACATAACTACCACCACTAAATATACTGTCTAGCTAAACATACCTACCACTACTAAATATACTGTCTAGCTAAACATACCTACCACTACTAAATATACTGTCTAGCTAAACATAACTATCACTACTATTAAACATACCTACCACTACTAAATATACTATACAGCTAAACATACCTACCACTACTAAATATACTGTCTAGCTAAACATACATACCACTACTATTAAACATACCTACCACCACTAAATATACTGTCTAGCTAAACATACCTACCACTACGAAATATACTGTCTAGCTAAACATACCTACCACCACTAAATATACTGTCTAGCTAAACATACCTACCACCACTAAATATACTGTGTAGCTAAACATACCTACCACTACTAAATATACTGTCTAGCTAAACATACCTACCACTACTATTAAACATACCTACCACCACTAAATATACTGTCTAGCTAAACATACCTACCACTACTATTAAACATACCTACCACCACTAAATATACTGTCTAGCTAAACATACCTACCACTACGAAATATACTGTCTAGCTAAACATACCTACCACTACTATTAAACATACCTACCACCACTAAATATACTGTCTAGCTAAACTACTAGCTAAACATACCTACACCACTAAATATACTGTCTAGCTAAACATACCTACCACTACTAAATATACTGTCAAGCTAAACATACCTACCACTACTATTAAACATACCTACCACCACTAAATATACTGTCTAGCTAAACATACCTACCACTACGAAATATACTGTCTAGCTAAACATACCTACCACTACTATTAAACATACCTACCACCACTAAATATACTGTCTAGCTAAACATACCTACCACTACTAAATATACTGTCTAGCTAAACATACCTACCACCACTAAATATACTGTCTAGCTAAACATACCTACCACTACTAAATATACTGTCTAGCTAAACATACCTACCACTACTATTAAACATATCTACCACTACTAAATATACTGTCTAGCTAAACATACCTACCACTACTATTAAACATACCTACCACTACTAAATATACTGTCTAGCTAAACATACCTACCACTACTAAATATACTGTCTAGCTAAACATACCTACCACTACTAAATATACTGTCTAGCTAAACATACCTACCACTACTAAATATACTGTCTAGCTAAACATACATACCACTACTAAATATACTGTCTAGCTAAACATAACTATCACTACTATTAAACATACCTACCACTACTAAATATACTGTCTAGCTAAACATAACTATCACTACTATTAAACATACCTACCACTACTAAATATACTGTCTAGCTAAACATACATACCACTACGAAATATACTGTCTAGCTAAACATACCTACCACCACTAAATATACTGTCTAGCTAAACATACCTACCACCACTAAATATACTGTCTAGCTAAACATACCTACCACCACTAAATATACTGTCTAGCTAAACATACCTACCACCACTAAATATACTGTCTAGCTAAACATACCTACCACTTCCAAATATACTGTCTAGCTAAACATACCTACCACTTCCAAATATACTGTCTAGCTAAACATACCTACCACTTCCAAATATACTGTCTAGCTAAACATACCTACCACTTCCAAATATACTGTCTAGCTAAACATACCTACCACCACTAAATATACTGTCTAGCTAAACATACCTACCACTACTAAATATACTGTCTAGCTAAACATACCTACCACTACTATTAAACATACCTACCACCACTAAATATACTGTCTAGCTAAACATACCTACCACCACTAAATATACTGTCTAGCTAAACATACCTACCACTACTATTAAACATACCTACCACCACTAAATATACTGTCTAGCTAAACATACCTACCACCACTAAATATACTGTCTAGCTAAACATACCTACCACTACTAAATATACTGTCTAGCTAAACATACCTACCACTACTAAATATACTGTCTAGCTAAACATACCTACCACTACTAAATATACTGTCTAGCTAAACATAACTATCACTACTATTAAACATACCTACCACTACTAAATATACTGTCTAGCTAAACATAACTATCACTACTATTAAACATACCTACCACTACTAAATATACTGTCTAGCTAAACATAACTATCACTACTATTAAACATACCTACCACTACTAAATATACTGTCTAGCTAAACATAACTATCACTACAATTAAACATACCTACCATTACTAAATATACTATACAGCTAAACATACCTACCACTACTATTAAACATACCTACCATTACTAAATATACTATACAGCTAAACATACCTACCACTACTATTAAACATACCTACCACTACTAAATATACTGTCAAGCTAAACATACATACCACTACTATTAAACATACCTACCACTACTAAATATACTGTCTAGCTAAACATACCTACCACTACTATTAAACATACCTACCACTACTAAATATACTGTCAAGCTAAACATACATACCACTACTATTAAACATACCTACCACTACTAAATATACTATACAGCTAAACATAACTATCACTACTATTAAACATACCTACCATTACTAAATATACTATACAGCTAAACATACCTACCACGCCGAAATGTACGATAGCAAAAAATAAACACACCCAGTTGTAAATATTCTCAACATGCTCATTGTTACCCGGGTGGGTATTTTGGTTTTGTATATGTACTTCAAGTATAATATAGAGTTCAGGTGGGCCTTCGTACCTCACCAAACAAAGGAAAGGAGGGTTGATCAATGACAAAAATCACGAGAAGGGCTTACAAAGAAAAACTTCCAAAAGGGCTAATTTGAGGTGAAAAGGAGTTGTGGTAATCCACAAAGAAAAGGCAGAGATGTATTTATTTTATGCTCATTTTAATCCATTGTACAGGATGCAAACAGACGACTGACGTTTCAACGTCAAATTAACGTCTTCCTCAGAGTGAAAACCCCCCAAATCTCTGCCTTTCTTTGTGGAGCGCTCCAACTCCTTTTATCTTGAATGAGTCCTTTTGGAAGTTTGCCTTGGTAATCCACTCTCATTAAGGAGAGGCTATTTTTATACATTATGTAAACATGTGACCTTATGTGTGTTTGCTCTCTTTAGCCACTAACACAGTGTATGACCCTTACTCCACCACCGTGGTTGGTCCCCACTGTGCCCAGTCATACTATGGCTGCTGCCCAGACGGCCACACATCCGCTGGTGGGCATAGAGGAGAGGGCTGTCCCACAGATGACTGTGAGCGCACCCGGTAAGACTTTGGGTCTGTTCAGTACGGCACAACGTTACAGAACATTACAAAACGTTCAGATAGAGATAGCGTTGTGTTGAACACACATGGTACAAAGATGTTGATTGTGACAAAAAGGTATGTTACTTGCAGTCCAACTAGTGACTTTCAACTCGATGGCCTATATTAGGGCTGCCCAACCCTCTTCCTGGAGACCTACTGTCCTGTGGGTTTTCAGTACAACCCTCTTCCTGGAGACCTACTGTCCTGTGGGTTTTCAGTCCAACCCTCATCCTGGAGATCTACTGTCCTGTTGGTTTTCCGTCCAACCCTAATTTAACGTATCTGATTCAGCTAGTTAACGTCTTGTTGAGCAGCTAATTAGTAGAATCAGGTGTGTTAAATTAGGGTTGGACGGAAAACCAACAGGACAGTAGGTCTCCAGGAAGAGGGTTGTACTGAAAACCCACAGGACAGTAGGTCTCCAGGAAGAGGGTTGGACTGAAAACCTACAGGACAGTAGGTCTCCAGGAAGAGGGTTGGACAGAAAGCCTACAGGAAGAGGGTTGGACTGAAAACCAACACGAAGAGGTTTGGACTGAAAACCAACAGGAAGATGGTTGAACTGAAAACCAACATGAAGAGGGTTGGACTGAAAGCCAACAGGAAGAGGGTTGGACTGAAAGCCAACAGGAAGAGGGTTGGACTGAAAACCAACAGGAAGAGGTTTGGGCTGAAAGCCTACAGGAAGAGGGTTGGACTGAATTCCTACGGAAAGAGGGTTGGACTGAAAACCAACAGGAAGAGGGTTGGACTGAAAACCAACAGGAAGAGGGTTGGACTGAAAACCAACAGGAAGAAGGTTGGGCAGCCCTGGCCTATATGGGATGCCGTCCGTGTTTCTGTCTCACCTGTCCTTGTGTGTGCCTGTCTATACCAGCTACCTGTTGGTTTGTTTTCTATATCTTACCTGTGTGTGTGTCTGGTTGTCAGGTACGGCTGCTGTCTGGATGGCGTGACTACTGCTCAGGGTCATGGAAGGGCAGGATGTGCTGATAACCAACCACGTGTGGTAAGAGCTGCTACCACCCATTATACCAGAGTGGCGCAGCGGTCTAAGAAACTGTATCTCAGTGCTAGAGGCATCACTACAAACACCCTGGTTCAAATCCTGGCTGTATCACAACCGTCCGTGATTGGGAGTCCCATAGGGCGGTGCACAATGGGCCCAGCGTCGTCATGGGTTTGGCCGGTGTAGGCCGTCATTGTAAATAAGAATTTGTACTTAAACTGACTTGCCTAATTAAATAAAAGTTAAATATATATATATGTCATACTGTCTGTCTGCCTGTCTTTCTGTATATATGTCTCTCTTGTGTGTGCGTGTGTCTGACTTTCTCTCTCTCTCTCTGCAGGACCACTCTGCCCCGGCTTATGCTCAGTCCGGCCATATGTGCTCCCTGTCACGTGACGATGGATCCTGTGCCAACTGGACATCCCGCTTCTACTACAACTCAGCCACTGGCAGCTGCACTCAGTTCTGGTATGGCGGTTGCCATGGCAACGCCAACAACTTTGTGTCCAGGGACGTTTGCCAGAGGGAGTGTGGCGGCGCCGTCGTGACACCACGACAGGCATCCCCACCCGCACGGTCTGGCATGAGAGTAAGGGTGGGCGCGAGGGCGAGGGCGAGTGCGAGGGCATACCGCGCCCGGTCTTAAGAGACACAGGATGAATGTGTTTCAGTCATACAAACACCATACAGAGGAAAGGAAAGATATTAAGTTTTCCATATAATACTTCATATGTGAACAAATGTCTTTCAAAATCTGACCTGCAACATTTCTCTGTGCTTTCTGTCATTGTTGATATCAATAAACTGAACTGAACAAATCTGTTGTATCATGTTATCCTTCTTCTTGTGTCATATATTTTTATTTACTTTTTACACTTGAAGAGTGGCCCCAGTTTATCACTGGCGTTATAAATATCACGTAGTAAATGGGGACTTTTATTTTGAATAGGTGCTTTTACTTTGAAATAGATAGATATTTTCTCCACTTTTTAGTGATGGCCATTCGGAGTCTTTTCGGTGAGCAGCCAACTTGGCTCCTTTCACGTAAAAGAGCTGGCCTATTTGGCTCCAAAACGGCTCTTCGTTCAAAATGCTTAGAAATCGACCTAGAACCATGTAAAGCAAAAGGTTGTCAGATTGTGCGTCCAAATACATTTGTACCCGAGCAAAGTATTTTATATATATATTTTTTTTTTACTCACTGAATAAATCTGCGTGGACCAGATTGACGCGCTCTCACCACTATTTATTGTTTCTGCAGTGAGGAATTTCTCTCTTTAGAGAAATGACTTGTGTGCTCCAAAAGCAATCGTAGCAGTACGCAAACCAGGGAGTCAAACGTACGGCTCTTTTCACCACTGCGAATCGGTTCCCGACGTTCAGCAAAAAAATATCCGTTCAAAGGAGCCGTTCCCGAACGAACCATCACTACTTCCTTTCTCGCAATTTCTTTCCATACAGCTACATTTCACGGGGCTAGCAGAGCAATATAACAGCCATTTAAACGCTGAATCTGTAAGTCTAGCTTTAAAAGTATAATCGGACACCAACACAAACATGGTAAGTGTGATTTTTTTTTGCACTGTTCGAAGAGCAAAAATAATCTTGAAACTATATTATCCAATCATTCGACTCTTGCTGAGCTAGTTAGCTAAAACTGTGGCTAGCTGGCTATAGCCCGAGCTACAGGGCTCTGGCAGGAGCTCGCAACTTTACGAGCTAGATACACATTTTTCTAATGAGCCAAATGCAGTTATTTACACTAATGTTAGCAAGCTTCGCGGATGTTGATGCGTGTCATACAAGAATAGCAACTCTATGCGTTATGGAGACAGTAAGCAAAGCTGATCCGTTAGGGACTGTTATGAGGTTCGTCAGACCAAATTCCATCTGCTCTATTCTTATTGGATTAATTGTAACTATGTCTGTATAATAAAATACCATTTGAGCAGTGGTAAAGTGTGTAACAACATTTACTGACAACGTCATGGTCGGTGTGTTTTGGTTGTTACAGTATAGGCCAAATACACACTTACATATGTAAAAAAAATAATTTGAAAAAAGTGTTTTTCTCTTCTTTACAGTCACACACCATTCTGCTTGTCCAGCCAACTAAGAGACCAGAGGGGCGAACATATGCCGACTACGAGTCGGTCAACGAATGCATGGAAGGTGAGAATCAGTCTACAGACACTGAGTGGTGCTGTTTGGGTCTCTGAAGTGGTTGTTCCCAGTAGGTATAACCCCTACCTACTACCCGAATGTCCAATAAGAAGAAAGCTGTTCATGGTTAGTTTCAAAACGTTTTGCTACGGTGTGCTCTACTGAACACGACCCCTGGTGTAGGCCCCACTTAAAGAACACACTGTGCCAAAGAATGGTAAAAAGAAGTGGTTGGCTGTCCTATTGCCTCTGACCAGAACATTGGCCATCGCTTACTGTTATAATATCCAGACGATTCTACATGGTGACATTCTGCTTTTGACTGTTGGTCAGCACGGTTTGTTTTGTCCTGAACTCAGAAGTATTTCCACGTGTAGCCTCGTTCTATGTATCACTGTCTCAACCTGTGTCCCTCCTGATCCAGGTGTGTGTAAAATGTACGAAGAGCACCTGAAGAGGATGAATCCCAACAGTCCCTCCATCACCTATGACATCAGCCAGCTGTTTGACTTCATTGATGACTTGGCAGACCTCAGCTGTCTAGTGTAAGTTGTACTGTGCAACCTCACCATTAGAGCCCAATGGTTTAGCAATAACTCCACCTTGCATTCCAGAGGTGCTATTATTATTAGGTATGGTTGTATTTGTTAGTTGACACTGTAGCAAAATGTTTTGCAATGGGGGGGGGAACAAACAAACAAACAATGATTTGTTATTGGACAAGTTCAGGTAGTCCCTCACCGTTTTCTTGTTTCCATTCCTAGTGAATACCACCCTGGTCTATCCTGTCATTTCACAGCTCTGCCAAGGTTTTGGGGGACTAGGGTTCCATTTTGGATCGCGACTAAAAATTGCCTTCTGTTTTCCCCCGGGTAATTAGGTCTGGTAGAATTTATTTCCCGGGGTCAAATAGCCTCTCTGCCAATTGAGCACAAGGCTTAATGTCGTGGGAGAACAATCTTATGTTCATGACATGTCTCTCCTGGGTCTTATTTTGGGAGTAGCAGGTAGCCTAGTGGTTAGAGCATTGGGCCCGTAACCCAAAGGTTGCTGGATCGAATCCCAGAGTAAAAATCTGTGGTTCTGCCCCTGAACAAGGCAGTAGGCCTTCATTGTAAATAAGAACAAATTCTTAACTGACTTGCCTAGTTAAATTTAAAAAAATGTTTTTGAAAAAAACGTGGTTCTTGTTGGAAATGTTGATGTATTTCCTCACGGTTTGTCTGTTTTTATTCTGTTTAGTGGCTAATGAATACGAACCTTCTGCTCTTCATTCAGGTACCGTGCAGACACTCAGACGTACCAGCCGTACAACAAAGACTGGATCAAGGAGAAGATTTACGTGCTCCTGCGGCGTCAGGCCCAACAAGCTGGGAAGTAAAGGCAGGCAGGAAGGGGGGGTAGCCAAGATGTTGCCCCCATTGCACAGATCTAGGGTCAGTTTGCTCTACCACGGTCAGAACCCAAACCACTAGGAGGTAAAAACCCTGATTCTGGAACAGTGCATGGGGGCAACTTCATCAGATGGGTGTAGGGGTGGGCCTTGGTTTTATTGGTCTGGGTTATTACTGGGCTGTATGAAGGGAGGGGGACAGTGGCCCTGTTTTCGAGTACACACAAAACAAAGTGCAGCCTCCCTTCCTTGAGAATCACAGATCTAGAAGTGATTGGATAGATGCGAGCAAGGTTATCAACCTATTGCTTTCGCCAATCCAACCAGATCAGTGAGTACTCCAAGGAAGGGAGAAAACAGCTATATTGAAGGTATTCGAACAGGGACTGATCTGGGGGTGGGGCTTGGGAGACAAGCCTGTGATTTGTTTGGGTCTATTTGTGGGAGGGGCTAGTTGCTTGGTGAAGATGGATCTATTGAACAGAAGAAAAACGAGCTAAAAACAGGACAACTATTTAAGTACTGTTTTTCTTTCAGCAATTGTTTTCCTTTCTGTTCAAGGAAGATGGATAGGAGTGACTATATGCTTTGTTTTTATACATTTTAAGGGAGAATTGAATTGTAACATGCCACTAAGGGTGTGATTTGTTCATAAAAAAAAAATGAAATTAAAATGTTGATTTTAGATTTAGTGTCAGTAGATTAATTTCCATATTTGCACCTCTTACTGTCATTCTCATTTTAAACCTGTCTGTTTTTGTAAATGTATTTGCCTGACATCTGATTTCATGTTCATTTTGTTATTTTCTCTGAATAAATTAACTATCGTTTTCAGATTTGATTTGGAGTGTCTTTTTTTTACTGAAAGCATATCTATATACTGCTTATGGTACAGACTGCATCTATGCTTTTATACAGAGAAGATGTGAACAGGCAGAGCGGAAGAGGCAAATCTTTATGTAAAGATTATCAATATACAGCTCATCTTTGGTGGAATGAAGATACTCAAATGGATTGAATTGTTTAGATAGAAACATTTGGTAAATTACCAGAGGATGAAACATGACATTCTCTAGGGAGACCTGAATCTGAAAAGATTCTTCCAAATAATTGAATATTACTGTGTACGTGTAGTAGTTATGATTCCTTGTCATTAGCTGCATATATCTTCATATTTTGCGCCAAGTGATGCTGAGAGGCTCTTGCCTTACGTTTTGAAATCTGTGTACTGTTGCTTTAAAATGTGGCGGGCTGCTCGATATGCGCCCAGCTGCAGCCCAACAGAAGCCTGCCACTAAAACTAGGCCGGTTTCCATTGACTCAGGTTTATTTAACAAAAGCAATGTCGCAAATGTGACGTGTAATGGAAAAGGAATATATAGACATTTTCTAAAAATGAACGTTTTTATCCTTTCAACAGTGGTGGATTTATATTTTGGTAAAACTTTATTGCGAACAAATGATAGAAACAGTGATTTTTGAATAAGTGATTAATGCTGACTCGTTTTGAAGGTACGTGGGGCATGTAATGTCACGTAACTATAAATCACCAGTCCGCATCTCATTCACTCTAATATAGCGTATGCTTGCAGGACAGAGCAACAAGTTAAATGTATTTGTCACATGCACCAAATACAATAGGTGTAGACTTTACTGTGAAATGCTTACTTATGAGCTAACAATGCTGAGTTAAAAAGTGAGAAAGATGTGCTAATAAAAAAAAGAAATAGTAAAACAAAATAACAATAACAAATAACAATAACAAGGCTATATACAAGGAGAGAGGTTGTTGTCCTGGCATCCACACTGCCAGTTCTCTGACCTCCCTATAGGCCGTCTCATCGTTGTCGGTGATCAGGCCTACCACTGTTGTGTTGTCAGCAAACTTAATGATGGTGTTAGAGTCATGTTTGGCCACGCAGTTGTGGGTGAGCAGGGAATACAGGAGGGGACTAAGTACACATCCCTGAGGGGCCCCAGTGTTAAGGATCAGTGTGGAAGACGTGTTGTTGCCTACTCTTACCACCTGGGGGGGCGGCCCGCCAGTAAGTCCAGGATCCAGTTGCAGAGGGAGGTGTTTAATCCCAGAGTCCTTAGCTTAGTGATAAGCTTTGTGGGCACTATGGTGTTGAACTATAGTGGTCCTTCTGTAGCTCAGTTGGTAGTCCTTAGCTTAGTGATCCCGGGACCACCCATTAGAATGTATGGCACATGACTGGTGTTGATAAATGCGTCTGCTAAATGGCATATAAATGGCATATATATAGCTGTATGTAGTCAATGAACAGCATTCTCACATAGGTGTTCCTTTTGTCCAGGTGAGAAAGGTCAGTGTGAAGTGTGATTGAGATTGCGTCATCTGTGGATCTGTTGGGGCGGTATGCGAATTGGAGTGGTCAAGGGTGTCCGGAAGGATGCTGCTGATGTGAGCCATGACCAGCTGTAGAAAAGGCCCATGGAGTTGGTGGAATAATCCTTTAATTCATTGCCATTTACTCAGCTGGGCCAGGGGCGCTTTAATTAGGTCAGGTGGAAATGTCCAACAGATCTCAACTCCATAAAAGGAGGAAATTGCCATCACCTGATCCCGCTGCTTTCTCTTCCTTAACTCCATCTCATCCAGAAGTTCTGTGCGTCCATGAATCCACACTACTCAGTAAATATACCACTATATGGTTAACCTCTTCAGTCGACCCTCTACTTTTTTGAACATTCTGTTAAAAATCGCGCAACATTTCAGCGCCCTGCTACTCAGGCCAGGAATATAGTATATGCATATGATTAGTATGTGTGGATAGAAAACACTCAGACGTTTATAAAACTGGTTAAATCACGGCTGTGACTATAACAGAACGTGCGTTTCATCGAAAAGTGCAAGAAAATCTGATCACTGAAAATGGAAATAAATATCCTTGCGCTACTTCCAGGAATTGTTCAAAGTGAACCGAATTACATGAGGCCGAGGTTGCAGTGCCTACAGCTTCCACACAATGTCTAGAGTCTTGTCATTTGATTCGGCTTTGTTTTGGTCGAGCTCTCTCCAGACATTTTTTCGAGACGGACAGCTATAGGATTTACATCGCCTCCTGATGAATTTTATCGCTTATTAACGTGTACTAATACCTAAAGTTGCATTACAAAAGTATTTCGAAGTGTTTTGTGAAAGTTTATCGTCGACTCTTTGAATTTAAAAAAATGACGTTACGTTATGAAACGCTATTTTTTTCCGTTTATCACACAGTCTTCATAGATCGATATCTAGGCTATATATGGACCGATTTAATCAAGAAAAAAAGACCCAATAGTGATTATGGGACATCTAGGAGTGCCAACAAAGAAGATGGTCAAAGGTAATGAATGTTTTATATTTTATTTGTGCGGTTTGTGTAGCGACAACTATGCTAATTATTTTGTTTACGTCCCCTGCGGGTCTTTTGGGGTGTTACATGCTATCAGATAATAGCTTCTCATGCTTTCGCCGAAAAGCATTTTAAAAATCTGACTTGTTGCCTGGATTCACAACGAGTGTAGCTTTAATTTAATACCCTGCATGTGTATTTTAATGAACGTTTGAGTTTTAACTAATACTATTAGCATTTAGCGTAGCGCATTTGCATTTCCAGAGCTCTAGATGGGACGCCTGCGTGCCAGGTAGGAGCAAGAGGTTAAAGGAATTCCTGCCTCAGTCTCATCCATTCCCCTGTCACCTGACACGTGACCACCTGTTCACCTTCATTGTCAGTCATCCTACCTGTCCAGCTACCCACACAGATTCCAATAATCTTTCACCAGCCTTTCAAAGCACTTCATGGCTACTGATGTGAGTACCACAGGGTGGTAATCATTTAGGCAGGTTACCTTTGCTTCCTTGGACACGGGGATTATGGTGGTCTGCTTGAAACCTGTAGGTATTACAGACTCGGTCAGGGAGAGGTTGAAAATGTTAGTGAAGACACTTGACAGTTGGTCCGCTCATGCTTTGAGTACACATCCTGGTAATCTGTCTGGCCCAGCGGCATTGTGAATGTTGACCTGTTTAAAGGTTTTGTTCACATCAGCAACCGAGAGCGTTTATCACACAGTCATCCAGAGCAGATGGTGCTCTCGTGTATGCCTCAGTGTTGCTTGCCAAGAAGCGAGCATAAAAGGCATTCAGCTCATCTGGTAGGCTCGCATCACTGGTCAGCTCATGTCTGTGTTTCCCTTTGTAGTCTGTAATAAATTTCAAGCCCTGCCACATCTGACGAGCGTCAGAGCAGGAGTAGTAGGATTCAATCTTATTCTTCTATTGACGCTTTGATTGTTTGATGGTTTGGGATGTTGCCTGTAATCCATGGCTTCTGGTTGGGATATGTACGTGCAGTCACTGTGGGGACGACGTCATAGATGCACTTATTGATGAAGCCGATGACTGAGGTGGTGTATGTCATTAGATGAATCCCAGAACATATTCCAGTCTGTGCTAGTAAGACAGTCCTGTAGTGTAGCATCCGCATCATCTGACGACTTCCATACTGAGCGAGTCACTGGTACTTCCTGCTTTAGTTTTTGCTTGTATGCAGGAATCAAAAGGATAGAAATATGGTCAGATTTGCCAAATGGGGGTGAGGGAGAGCTTTGTATGCATCTCTGTGTGTGGAGTAAAGGTGGTCTAGGATCCCCCCCTGGTTGCAAATGTGACATGCTGGTAAAAAAATGATAAAATTGATTTAAGTTTGCCTGCATTAAAGTCCCCGGCCATTAGGAGCACAGCTTTTGGGTGAGCATTTTCTTCTTATGGCCTTATAGAGTTGGTTGAGAGCGGTCTTAGTGCCAGCTTCGTTCTGTGGTGGTAAATAGACGGCTACGAATAATACAGATGAGAACTCTCTTGGTAGATAGTGTGGTCTACAGCTTGGATGTCATAAGGTGAATGCACCAATCTGTAAGTCGCTCTGGATAAGAGCGTCTGCTAAATGACTTAAATGTAAATGTAAATGTTATCATAAGGTACTCTACCTCAGGCGAGCAATACCTCGAGACTTCTTTAATATAAGACATTGCCCACCAGCTGTTATTGACAAATAGCCACACCCCTCCACCCCTCGTCTTACCAGAGGTAGAGTCTCTGTTTTGCCAGTGCATGGAAAATCCCGCTAGCTCTATATTGTCTGTGTCTTCGTTCAGCCACGTCTCGGTGAAACATAAGATGTTACAGTTTTTAATGTCCCGTTGGCAGGATAATCTTAATTGTAGGTCATCAATTTTATTTTCCAATGATTGCACGTTAGCAAGAAGAACGGATGTCAGTGGGAGTTTACTCGCTCGCCTCCAGATTCTCAGAAGGCTGCCCGATATGCAGCCCCTTTTCCGGCAAAGTAGTCTTGTCATGTATCCCGCACTCCGGCCTCTTCCTTTTTCCGAGTCTCAGGGATTTGGGCCTGGTCCGGGATGAGCAGTATGTCTTTTGCCTCCGACTCATTGAAGTAGAAATCCTCATTCAAATCGATGTTAGTTATCGCTGTTCTGATGTCCAGAAGCTCTTTTCTGTCATAAGAAACGATGGCGGAAGCATTATGTACTAAAGAAGTTAACACATAAAATAGCACAATTGGTCAGGAGCCTGTAAAACGGCTCTATACCCTCCAGCGCCATTCAAACCCTGCCGAGCACACAAAGATTCAAGTGTACGGAGGAAGAGACCAAATATTTTTTTGGTTTGATTCAAAAGTATGGAAAACGCTCCAAGAAACGCCTGATTATTTGAACAATTACTGTAAATAAGACATGCAGAGTAAGGGCTATAACAAAGCCTGGCACATCTTAAAGATCCAAGTGGAAGGCCTTGAAACAGTGCTACCTGAGTGAAAAAACAGAACTTCTTCAAAGTGGTCCTGGAGGTAAAAGCATGATTGGGATATTTTTCTATCGGAAAGAATGAAATCCTAGGACAAAGACCTGTTGTTTCAATGCACACAACATAAACAGCTCACGTGCTGATAAGTGATGTTACATTAGGCTATAGGACTTCAGCAAGGTAACTTGCAATAATGTTGTGATTCTCAATCTCCACATAGGTGATGACAATTGCCCTGAGGGAGAAGCGTCCGTAGACGATGCTGAGGATGACACCCGGGAGAGAGTACCTACAGGTAGGCTTTTGTATAAATTCCTCTTAAGAAACTATTAGGTTGGCATTGGCTTATCATGAGGCTGTAGCCTGCTTTGCTACTAACTGAAGAAATGCTGAAAATTAGTTGGCTAGCCCATATAATAAGGCCTATACAATATACACATGGCCAAAAGTATGTGGACACGTGCTCGTCGAACATCTCATTCCAAAATCATGGGCATTAATATGGGGTTGGTCCCCACTTTGCTGCTATAACAGCCTCAAGTCTTCTGGGAAGGCTTTCCACTAGATGTTGGAATATTGCTGCGGGGACTTGCTTCCATTCAGCCACAAGAGTATTAGTGAGGTTGGGCGAATAGGCCTGGAACGCAGTCGGCATTCAGGGCTCTGTGCAGGTCATTCAGGTTCTTCCACAGAGATCGCAACAAACCATTTCTGAGTGGACTTTGCTTTGTGCATGGGGGCATTGTCATTCTGAAACAGGAAAAGGCCTTCCCCAAACTGTTGCCACAAAGTTGGAAGCACAGAATCGTCTAGAATGTCATTTTATGCTGTAGAGTCAAGATTTCCCTTCATTGTAAGGGGTCTAGCCTGAACCATGAAAAACTGTCCCAGACCATTATTCCTCCTCCACCAAACTTTACAGTTGCCACTTTGAATTGGGGCAGGTAGTGTTCTCCTAGCATCCGCCAAACCCAGATTAGTCCGTCGGACTGCCAGATGGTGAAGCGTGATTGATCACTCCAGAGAACGCGTTTCCACTGGTCATGAGAACAATGGCGGTGAGTTTTACACCACTCCAGCCGACGCCTGGCATTGTGTTTGGTGATCTTAGGCTTGTGTGCAGCTGCTTGGCCATGGAAACCCATTTCATGAAGTTCCCGACGAACAGTTCTTGTGCTGATGTTGCTTCCAGAGGCAGTTTGGAACTCGGTAGTGAGTGTTTCACTGAGGACAGATAATTTTTACACGCTACATGTTTCATCACTTGCCGGGCCTGTCCTGTGAGCTTGTGTGGCCTACCACTTTGTGGCTGAGCTGTTGTTGCTCCTAGATGTTTACACTTCACAACAGCAGCACTTACAGACCGGGGTAGCTCTAGCAGGGCAGAAATTTGACACATGACAATTACTAGAATATGGCAAATATGAGTAAATTCTTGCATTCTATCTATACTGGCTTTTTCATGCTACCTGAGAAATGAAACAGATACTCATGTGCAATTTGACTAAATGTAAACACTTCAACCACTTAATTTTTATTTGACATTCTAGTTTTTAGTATTTAAAAAATATGTTTTTTAGGTGTGACATCATTATGTCCAGCTGTTTTTACAGATACAAGACAATTAAATGTGATCGCATCATAGCAGGAAATTGTTGTCTACTGGACATGGTTCATTCCTACCAGATACATGTGAAATCCTCATTTTCTTTCTTAGATTCCTTTTCTCCTTTCCTCACTCCATTTCCAACCTTATTTCCTAGCTCCCTTTCTTTTCCAAATCAAATCAAATCAAATTGTATTTGTCACATGAGCTGAATACAAAAGGTGTAAATCTGGAAGCCTTAGGAAGTGCAACATAACCAATATCCCACTGTGTATTCAATTGGGGCTGGGTTGAAAATTCCTGTTTGGATTTCTTCTCAGGTTTTTGCCTGACATATGAGTTCTGTTATACTCACAGACATCATTCAAACAGTTTTATAAACTTCAGAGTGTTTTCTATCCAATACTACTAATAATATGCATATATTAGCAACTGGGACTGAGGAGCAGGCTGTTTACTCTGGGCACCTTTCATCCAAGCTACTCAATACTGCCCCTGCAGCCATAAGATGTCTTAACCAACAATGCAGTTTTAAGAAAATAGTGTTGATAAAATATTTTCTCAATAAACTAATGTAAAAAAAAGTAACATAATAAAACAACAATAACTAGGCTTATATAGGTACCGAGTCAATGTGCGGGGGTACAGGTTAGTTGAGGTAATTGAGGCAATATGTACATGTAGGGGTAAAGCGAGTATGCATAGATAATGAACAGCGAGTAGCAATAGTGAAAAAAAAGTCTTCCTTTCCTTCCCTACTTCTCATTCCTCTATTCCCCTATCGCTATTTCCTTATCTCCTTTCCTTACCTAGCTATTTTCCTAGCTTCCTTTCCTTTACTAATTTTCTTTCCTAGATTCCCTTCTAGCTTTCCTCACTCCATTTTCTAACTCCCTATCCTTTCCTCTTTCCTAGCTTCCTTACCTCCTTTCCTAGATTCCTTTCCATCCCTACCACCCTTTCCTCCCCTCCTTCTCTAGCTCCCTTTCCTTAAAGTTAGGAAAGGAGGAAAGAAAAAGTTCACATGTATGTGCTAGGGATTAACCACGGCCTGAAGATGGAGATAGTATTCCTTTTAGTGACAGGCTACTGCGGGGCTGCAGCTGGATACTATTGTGCTGCCCTGTTGTTGCTGTGCTGGAAACCCCGTACTGACTTTCTGAAGGGACCCAAGATGGCTGAATGGTCACAGGGGCTGTAGTTAACAATTATCTAGATAAGCGATATAATGGAAATGAATGACAAATAATGTTAGTATGTGAAACATAACATTGGGGGGAGTTATACGATTACAGCTTGATGGTCTTCCTCATTTTGAAATGCAAGGACACCCAGTGAGGAGAGAGACTGATTTCTCCGCGGCCCGGAGCCAGAACATGGCGGAACACTTGGGAAAGAAATAGCTAGCTAGCAGCTAACGTATTATAGAAAGCCGTATAGCTGATCGGAAAAGTCGGGCTACATTTAACGACACTGGTTGCGGTTCGTAAACGGGCAATAATGTAACCGGTGTATGGTATTTGTCGATGTATAATAATGTACTGTTTTCATAAGATGTTGAATGTAGCAAGGCAGTTAGCCGACTAGCTAGCTAACGTGCTAGCTAGTTAGCTCCGGTAGATAGCTAGCTAGCTAGCATATAGCAATCATCTCAGTGTACTATAGCTGAAGTCCTCTAACATAGTATATTTGTAATATTACACGGAATGTTTCCCATTCGAACCTAGTTTATATACGTATTATTTGGTCTATGGTTGTACTGTTTGTGTAGCTAGTTTCTGAAGGAGACTGTCGGTAGCTAGCTAACCGATCTGCTAGACAGTGCGAACGGACGCGTCGTAGGCTTTTTGGTCTGAGCGAGGCAAGTTTTGTGGTTGCCAGCTAGCATCTGTAGCAAGCTACACATAGCGAACTGTGATAACTAGCTAGTAAATCTAGTTAAAAAAACTCTTCTGACTAAGTGGATGTACGGTAGTTGATCCTCACAACCACCACACTAGGCAGTCGGTAGAGTTGGCGCGTTGCGGAGCAAGGTAAACAGAAGTCGGCTGGGGAAAGCGGTCACGACCACCTGCCAAGATGACGGACACCCGCCGCCGAGTCAAAGTTTATACGCTCAACGAGGACAGACAATGGGACGACCGCGGCACCGGACACGTCTCCTCGGGCTATGTAGAGCGGCTGAAAGGCATGTCTCTGCTGGTGCGAGCGGAGAGCGATGGTGAGTCAGGTAAAAGCATTGTTATACTCTCACTAATACTCACAACCATTGATTGATTACTATACTCTTTGTTCTGATAATGTCACGATGTTGTCGATAACACCTAGCTAGCTATCTGTAAACAAACTACGTAGCCTCGTTTTTGTGTACTATTATGAAGACAGTCAAAAGAGGAGTCTCCATATCTAATTAGTGGTTGGTTCATTGATCCCTTGAGTCCTACACAAGTCACTGACTCCTGAATCCTCATACTATGTGCACTAAAATATACAAAATATACAAATACATAGCTAGAAGTGATCATGGAATATCATGTCCCATCTCAGCCAGGCCCCTGTTGTAAATGCAGCACAGTCTAAACACTATGTTGTGGCCTTACAGTTACATAATCACACTGTCCCCACAGCCGCCCAAAGAGGGGCCGAGATACACAACTCCCGATTTAGCCCCCCGCCGTCCTTTTGCAGCAGTGAGCTGCGTCCACTTCAGCTGTCGAAATCTTTGCGCAAAGCTGCATGTTAGTTTTTGGTGTCATCGCTAACTCACTTTGTGTTTCTTCACACCCCCAGGTTCCCTGCTGCTGGAGTCGAAGATAAACCCAAACACAGCCTACCAGAAACAACAGGTCAGTCACTTGCTGGACGAAGACACTTGAATGTTAGCGTCATGTCTCCTGTCTTATTCTAACAGGGTATTTATGATAGTAATAGTGCTGTTTTGTCTCTTTCCATCAGGACACGTTGATAGTATGGTCGGAGGCTGAGAACTATGACCTGGCCCTCAGCTTCCAGGAGAAGGCTGGCTGCGATGAGATCTGGGAGAAAATCTGTCAGGTAATCCCACTTTTCTTCTCTGTGTGTGAGTATAAGATGAAGGTGGAACATACTCAACTCTATTGTCTTGTGGCTAGAATCCAAAAGTCCCTTAATAATGAAGTGTAATTATATGTTTAGCTTTCACTTAATGTGAGAATGTAATTTTCTACATTTCTAAGTATGGTTTAAAGGATAGAACTGGCATGTTCATGTATAACATGCCTTCATGCGTTGTTTTGACTCGTGTTTCGCTCTGTTCTGTCCCTAATGTTCTGTTGTTATAACTCATTGGTTTGTTTGTGTGATTTTTGACTCCCGTGTCTCCGTCTCTACTAGGTCCAGGGCAAGGACCCGTCGGTGGACATCACCCAAGAGCTGGTGGATGAGTCGGAGGAGGAGCGCTTCGACGACATGTCCTCCCCGGGGCTCGAGCTCCCACCCTGCGAGCTGGGCCGCCTCGAGGAGCTCGCAGAACTTGTGGCCTCCTCCCTCCCCTCGCCCTTACGCCGTGAGAAACTGGCCCTGGCTGTGGAGAACGAGGGCTACATCCGCAAGCTCCTGGAGCTCTTTCGCCAGTGCGAGGATCTGGAGAACGCCGACGGCCTCCACCACCTCTATGAGATCGTCAAGGGCATTTTCCTGCTGAACCGCACGGCACTGTTCGAGGTTATGTTCTCAGAGGAGTGCATCATGGACGTGATTGGCTGCCTGGAGCACGACCCTGTGCTGGGGGCTGCGCCGCGGCGCCACCGTGACTTCCTCACCAAGACTGCCCGCTTCAAGGAGGTGATCCCCATCGGCGACCCTGAGTTGCGTGCCAAGATCCACCAGACGTACCGGGTGCAGTACATCCAGGACATGGTGCTGCCCACGCCGTCGGTGTTCGAGGAGAACATGCTCTCCACGCTGCACTCGTTCATCTTCTTCAACAAGGTGGAGATCGTGGGCATGCTGCAGGTGAGATTGTGGGGACACTGGGAGGGCACCAGCATGCACAGTAAACACAAACATGTTTTGTATTTTTTTCCTTGTTACTTTTTTCTATAATTAGTAGCATTTTATCTCTGCATTGTTGTCCCGTCAGTAAGCATTTCACTGTTAGTCTGCACCTGTTGTTTACCAACGATGTGACAAATAAGATTTGATTTTGATTTGAATTAAGTGGCCACAGTCAGGACAACATAGGCCAGAGTAAGGTGCTACACACACACACATGCAGGTGTACATGGGGAGCATGGTGAAATGTCAGCGATTTCTGTGTTTTGGTTTTTATTTTTGTTTTGTTTTTCTTATGATAGCCATATAAACCCCAGTCTGAGTACCAGTCGCTAACGTTCCACTCCTTGTCATTGGCAAATAAACGGGCCTTTCGGCAATCTCAACATTCAATATGTGCTGGATTTACAGTGGAGTTGCTCATTGGTTTTTGGAAATAACATTGAATATTTTCCATGATGACATGTGGAGCCTTAAATAGAATTATAAGTTATAACAAAGTCAAAAATAAACATTTAGCACTTAGCTTGGCCAGTTGTTGTATTTTAAGGCATTTTGTGGTTTGAATTGCATTATGCATGTGAGCTGTGAGCTCCAAACTTTTGACAGACTGGTTTCATCTGGACAAACAAACTGTTGCTTAGCAACCAGATACCAACATGTTCTGTGAAGAGAAAGTGATAGTGTTCCAATATTTGCATAATCGTTGTGATTGGACGATAACTGTGATGGTGATCTCAAGCTCATTATTGATAGTGTTCGTATTTGAAGATGGCAGAAAGGCCAGTGTCTTTGGCACATGACATGGAGTACAGGAAGTTCGCTAGTAAGGAGACTGGTACCCATATGAACCACGCCTAGAGCCCAGAGGTTCATTCTCCTGGCCCTAACCACACCCCTTGGAACTAAAATAAATGGTCAGCATTTGTGTCATTACAGAGGCACCAGATAAAGTCTAGTATAAATAACTGCTCTGTGTTCTCACTATAAAGAAAGCCTGTGCTTTTTACTTTGTCTTGTATGTGCTGTACCCATGGTCAATGATTGGCTGCTTTTATGGTCAAGTGACCTTATGGTTGTTACACTGTCAACTCCACACCTTGTTTGTGTACGCTAGTCTCCGTGGAAACGGAAGAGTGTTTTGTAAACAGGTTATGCTGTTTGGGGGGAAACGGACAGACATGGGCTGTGTTAATCAGGCACCAAAGGGAAGAAAGTAGACTGAAGCAGCGAGGGACTAGCTGGACTTGTCCAATAAGAAAACTTAATTAGTTAACTATGGTAAAATGTTGTGACTAGGAAATGCTTAGGTGCGGATACAATGTGTATACTGAACAAAATATAAATGCAATATGTAAAGTGTTGGACCCATGTTTTATGAGTTGAAATAAAAGTTACCAGATATATTGTCCATACACTAGTGAGCCTGACAGGTGTGGTATATCAAAAGCTGATTAAACAGCATAATCATTACACAGGTGCACCTTGTGCTAGGGAAAATAAAAGGCCACTCTAAAGTTTTGTTCATAACTCAATGCCACAGATGTTTTGAGGGAGCGTGCAATTGGCATGCTGACTGTAGGAATGTCCACCAGATCTTTAATTAATTTCTCTACCATAAGCCACCTCCAACATCGTTTTAGAGAATTTGGCAGTATGTCCAACCGGCCTCACTACCGCAGAACTCGTGTATGTTGTCGTGTGGGCGAGTGGTTTGCTCATGTCAACGTTGTGAACAGACTGCCACATGGTGGGGGATTATGGTGGGGGCAGGCATAAGCTACGGACAACAAACACTTACATTTTATCGATGGCAATCTGAATGCACAGAGATGCCGTGATAAGATCCTGAGGCCCATTGTTGTGCCATTCATCAGCCGCCATCACCTCATGTTTCAGCATGATAATGCACGGCCTCATGTCGCCAGGATCTGAACAAAATTCCTCGAAGTTGTAATTATCCCAGTTCTTCCATTTCCTGCGTGCTCACTGTACATGTGACCCATTGAGCATGTTTGGGATGTTCAGGACTGGTGTGTATGACAGCGCATTCCAGTTCCCGCCAATATCCAGCAACTCCGCACAACCATTTAAGAGGAGTGGGACAACATTCCACAGGCCACAATCAACAGCCTGATTAGCTCTATGCAAAGGAGATGTCAAACTGCTTGAGGCAAATGGTGGTCACACCAGATACTGACTGGTTTTCTGTGACCGACAGATGCATATCTGTATTGATATCCAGTGATCAATCCATACATTAGGGTCTAATGAATTTATTTCAATTGACTGATTTCCTTATATTGAACTGTAACTCAAGTAAAAATCTGTGAAATTTTTGCATGTTGCATTTTTTAATAATTTTGTTCAGTATGTTACGATTCTAAACTTATTTTGATTCTGCTATTTTAAATGTTCCAAACATATTGCTCACTATATGTCTGCTGCAGTGGGATAAGCGAGAGCCATTCCAAAACTAGGTTTTGATCAGTCATGGAAATAAGTGCTGAAAACATGTTTGCTCACCATTTTAAAAAGAGGAGAACGTGCTGTAGAAGGAAACAGAGTTTTGTCACAGGTACTGCCCACTAGTGCAAAAAGAATATTGTGATTAATGAAAAAATATATATGGCAATATAAGTAAATAAATATGCCGATATGTAACGATCATTTTCACCCTCCCATCACTAATGAGGACTTCTCATAAAGGTCCTTTTATCTAGGAAACGGTTTTCAACTTCCTCTTACAGTGAGTCAGGTTTGTTAAGCTAAAATGTTTTTCAACTAAAAGTTAAAATGAGTGTTCTTATTGGACAAGGAACGGTAGTACTTCCTCTTTTTGGAAAATGTTTCTCTTGTTTCGTACCTATTGAAACAACCCCAGGGTTAACACTGCATGGTGGAACAGCTAAACATCAGCAGACCTATTGACCATGCCAACTTCAGATACAAATGGCCTTCATAGGCACAGAGCTACGATCAGCTTACCCCTCTCCAACCATAGCCTTTTGGGAGTCAAACCCAAGAACGGACAGATCTGTGTCCATGTACAACTTTATGCCGTTGTCCTCCTCAACCTTTTCTCTTGTTTTTCTTTCCTTCACGGTCAGGACGATGAGAAGTTCCTGACAGACCTCTTTGCACAGCTCACAGACGAGGCCACAGATGACGACAAGCGATATGAATTGGTACGCCAACTGACATCCGCACAGACGCAACTAATGCCGGACTCCCACTATGGGCCCTACAAAACTAGGTCGCATTACCAGGCCGGTAGGGCTTGGCTTGGCCTTATAATGTGAATCAAGCACAAGGGTTTATTTGGACAAAATTGACAATTATTACCACCTTTCTCACACATTGTATAGTAGTCATTGGCTAACATGAAGTTCTCTTCTCCACAGGTAAACTTCCTAAAGGAGTTCTGCGCCTTCTCCCAAACGTTACAACCTCAAAACAGAGAAGCCTTCTTCAAGACTCTGTCGAACATGGGCATTCTCCCTGCACTAGAGGTGGTACTGGTGAGAGCCCACACAGCACTCCAGACCTGGGTCATACACAACAAATACTTGAAAGTGTTTGAGGAATTTATTTTCATAGTCTTGGGAAGAAGGAGAAATGTATTGTTTGTTAAAATGTGACATACTGGCAGCTGGTCTTGCCATGATTATAGTCTGTGTGTAATTTTAAAGTTGTATTAGTTGTATGTATGGCATACACCGTCCAATGAAATGCTTACTCGCAGGTTCCTTCTGGACAATGCAACAACAATAATAAATAATAATAGGAACATAAAGTAAATGTTTCAGAATAACAGAATAAACATGTTAACATCAGTAGAATACATGAGGCCCAATTTATAATACAATATTTACACATGTTTGTGGAAGAGAGGATTGGTGAAGTGTTTAAATTGTCCAGTATTTAGCGATCATTGCAATTTTATTTTTGTGTTTTGTGCACATAAATAAATAATAGTGTTACTTATAAGCCCATGTGAGCTGGCCATCAATAGGTGTATGACACTAGAATAAAATCAATCAGTCAACAATCAGTTAATTCATCTTGGGTGTCAGGGTCAGAAATGGTAAAATAACTTTTGGAAGCATTCCATTTGACCAGGCAAACTAAATCAAATACCGCTCAAGCATTTGACTGCTCTTTTTTGACCAGCCATACTAAGGTGCCATCGGCCTTTAACAATTACAATTACTAACACATTCACATGTTTTTTTCCTTCACTAACTACTTATGATGTTGTTATTCTAGTCTATTCTGTTCTACTCCGTAATATTCTATTCCATTGTGTTCTGTGACTGATGTGGTGTGTGTGTTCGTGCCATCAGGGGATGGATGATGTGCAGGTGCGTGGTGCGGCCACCGATATCTTCTCCTATCTGGTGGAGTACAACCCCTCTATGGTACGAGAGTTTGTCATGCAGGAGTCCCAGCAGAACGATGACGTGAGTACAGCTCTCACCTATACCAGGGATGTGTATTAATATGAACCAAACATAAGAAAACACAATTAAGCGGGGAGGGACCTACACCTACAGTTGAAGTTGGAAGTTTACATACACTTAGGTTGGGGTCATTAACTCGTTTTTCAACCACTCCACACATTTCTTGTTAACACTGTAAAATCCATGGAGAACAAGAGCACCTCCTCCCAGCTGTCCACTGCACTGAGGCTAGGTAACACGGCCTCCACCGATAAATCCATGATAATCGAAAACTTCAACGAGCATTTCTCAACGGTTGGCCATGCCTGCCTCCTGGCTACTCCAACCTCGATTGGAAAGCTGCCGCAGTCATCCCCCTCTTCAAAGGGGGAGACACCCTGGACCCAAACTGTTACAGATCTATATCCATCCTGCCCTGCCTATCTAAGGTATTCGAAAGCCAAGTCAACAAACAGATCACTGACCGTCTTGAATCCCACCGTACCTTCTTCACTGTGCAATCTGGTTTCCGAGCCGGTCACGGGTGCACCTCAGCCACGCACAAGGTACTAAACTATATCATAACCGCCATCGATAAAAGACAGTACTGTGCAGCCGTCTTCATCGACCTGGCCAAGGCTTTCGACTCTGTCAATCACCATATTCTTATCGGCAGACTCAGTAGCCTCGGTTTTTCTAATGACTGCCCTGCATGGTTCAGCAACTACTTTGCAGACAGCGTTCAATGTGTCAAATTGGAGGGCATGTTGTCCGGACCTCTGGCAATCTCTATGGGGGTGCCACAGGGTTCAATTCTCGGGCCGACTCTTTTCTCTGTATATATCAATGATGTTGCCCTTGCTGCGGGTCATTCCCTGATCCACCTCTACGCAGACAACACCATTCTGTATACTTCTGGCCCTTCCTTGGACACTGCAATCTAACCCCCAAACGAGCTTCAATGCCATACAACACTCCTTCCGTGGCCTCCAACTGCTCTTAAACGCTAGTAAAACTAAATGCATGCTTTTCAACCGTTCGTTGCCTGCACCCGCACGCCCGACTAGCATCACCACCCTGGATGGTTCCGACCTAGAATATGTGGACATCTATAAGTACCTAGGTGTCTGGCTAGACTGTAAACTCTCCTTCCAGACTCATATTAAACATCTCCAATCCAAAATCAAATCTAGAGTCTGCTTTCTATTCCGCAACAAAGCCTCCTTCACTCACGCCGCCAAACTTACCCTAGTAAAACTGACTATCCTAACGATCCTCGACTTCGGCGATGTCCTCTACAAAATAGCTTCCAATACTCTACTCAGCAAACTGGATGCAGTTTATCACAGTGCCATCCGTTTTGTTACTAAAGCACCTTATACCACCCACTGCGACCTGTATGCTCTAGTCGGCTGGACCTCGCTACATATTCGTCGCCAGACCCACTGGCTCCAGGTCATCTACAAGTCCATGCTAGGTAAAGCTCCGCCTTATCTCAGTTCACTGGTCACGATGGCAACGCCCACCCGTAGCACGCGCTCCAGCAAGTGTATCTCACTGATCATCCCTAAAGCCAACACCTGATTTGGCCGCCTTTCCTTCCAGTTCTCTGCTGCCTGTGACCGGAACGAATTGCAAAAATCGCTGAAGTTGGAGACTTTTATCTCCCTCACCAACTTCAAACATCTGTTATCTGAGCAGCTAACCGATCGCTGCAGCTGTACATAGTCCATCGGTAAATAGCCCACCCAATTTACCTACCTCATCCCCATACTGTTTTTATTTATTTTATTTTCTGCTCTTTTGCACACCAGTATCTCTACCTGCACATGACCATCTGATCATTTATCACACCAGTGTTAATCTGCAAAATTGTAATTATTCGCCTACCTCCTCATGCCTTTTTGCACACAATGTATATACTCTTTTTTTTTTTTGTCTGCTGTGTTATTGACTTGTTTATTGTTTACTCCATGTGTAACTCTGTGTTGTTGTCTGTTCACACTGCTATGCTTTATCTTGGCCAGGTCGCAGTTGTAAGTGAGAACTTGTTCTCAACTGGCCTACCTGGTTAAATAAAGGTGAAATAAAAATTAACAAACTATAGTTTTGGCAAGTCGGTTGGGACATCGACTTTGTGTATGACACAAGTAATTTTCCAACTATTGTTGACAGATTATTTCACTTATAATTCACTGTATCACAATTCCAGTGGGTCAGAAGTTTACATACACTAAGTTGATTGTGCCTTTAAACAGCTTGGAAAATTCCAGAAAATTATGTCATGGCTTTAGAAGCTTCTGATAGGCTAATTGACATCATTTGAGTCAATTGGAGGTGTACCTGTGGATGTAGTTCAAGGCCTACCTTCAAACTCAGTGCCTCTTTGTTTGACATCACGTGAAAATCAAAAGAAATCAGCCAAGATCTCAGAAAATAAATTATAGACCTCCACATGTCTTGTTCATCCTTGGGGGCAATTTCCAAATGCCTGAAGGTACCACCTTCATCTGAACAAACAATAGTACGCAAGTATAAACACCAAGGGACCACGCAGCCATCATACCGCTCAGGAAGGAGACGTGTTCTGTCTCCTAAAGATGAACGTACTTTGGTGCGAAAGGTGCAAATCAATCTCAGAACAACAGCAAAGGACCTTGTGAAGATGCTGGAGGAAACAGGTACAAAAGTATCTATATCCACAGTAAAATGAGTCCTATATAAACATAACCTGAAAACCGTTCAGCAAGGAAGCCACTGCTCCTAAACCGCCATTAAAAAAAGCCAGACTACGGTTTGAAACTGCACATGGGTACAAATATCTTACTTTTTGGGAGAAATGTCCTCTGGTCTGATGAAACAAAAATAGAACTGTTTGGCTATAATGACCATAGTTTTTTTTGTTTGGGGTAAAAAGGGGGCTTGCAAGCCAAAGAACACCATCCCAACCATGCAGCACGGGGGTGGCAGCATCATGTTGTGGGGGTGCTTTGATGCAGGAGGGACTGGTACACAAAATAGATGGCATCATGAGGAGAAAATTACGTGGATATATTGAAGCAACATCTCAAGACCACAATCAGGAAGTTAAAGCTTGGTCGCAAATGGGTCTTCCAAATGGACAATGACCCCCAGCATACTTCCAAAGTTGAGGCAAAATGGTGTAAGGACAACAAAGTCAACGTATTGGAGTGGCCATCACAAAGCCCTGTTTTCAATCCCATAGAAAAGTTGTGGGCAGAACTGAAAAAGCGTGTGTGAGCAAGGAGGCCTACAAACCTGACTCAGTTACACCAGATTGGGCCAAAATTCATCCAACTTATTGTGGGAAGCTTGTGGAATGCTAGGCAATGCTACCAAGTACTAATTGAGTGTATGTAAACTTCTGACCCCCTGGGAATGTGATGAAAGAAATAAAAGCTGAAATAAATCATTCTCTCTATTATTATTCTGACATTTCACATTCTTATAGTAAAGTGGTGATCCTATACTGACCTAAGACAGGGAATTGTGAAACTGAGTTTATATGTATGTGGCTGAGGTGTAACAAAAACAACTTTAACTGTGAGGTGTAAACTTCCAACTTTAACTGTGAGGTGTAAACTTCCAACTTTAACTGTACCTGAATTTGTGCAATAGAAACTACAAGACCATGGTGCTTGCCTACGGAGCTGTGAGGGGAACGGCACCTCAGTACCTCCAGGCTCTGATCAGGCCCTACACCCAAATAAGGGCACTGCGTTCATCCACCTCTGGCCTGCTCGCCTCCCTACCACTGAGGAAGTACAGTTCCCGCTCAGCTCAGTCAAAACTGTTCGCTGCTCTGGCTCCCCAATGGTGGAACAAACTCCCTCACGACGCCAGGACAGCGGAGTCAATCACCACCTTCCGGAGACACCTGAAACCCCACCTCTTTAAGGAATACCTAGGATAGGATAAAGTAATCCTTCTCACCCCCCCCCCCCTTAAAATATTTAGATGCACTATTGTAAAGTGGTTGTTCCACTGGATGTCATAAGGTGAATGCACCAATTTGTAAGTCGCTCTGGATAAGAGCGTCTGCTAAATGACTTAAATGTAAATGTAAATGTAATGATCTAATGGTCTAATGTTGTTATGGTCTAATGTTGTTATGGTCTAATGTTGTTATGGTCTAATGGTCTAATGTTGTTATGATCTAATGTTGTTATGATCTAATGTTGTTATGATCTAATGGTCTAATGCTGTTATGGTCTAATGGTCTAATGTTGTTATGGTCTAATGTTGTTATGGTCTAATGGTCTAATGTTGTTATCGTAGAATGTATGCACACATGACTGTAAGTCGCTTTGGATAAAAGCGTCTGCTAAATGGCATATATTATTATTATTATTATTATTATTATAAACTCTCATTGTCTTTGCAAAAAATGTTTCCCGTTTGGTTTAAACTGTGTCCGTTGCAAAACATTTAGAACTGAATTTGCTATGGGGTTTGTCTAATGAATACACCCCTGCATTCCCTTAGTAGGACATCAGAGAGTCTAACCTCAGAGTTATGGACTATCGAAATGGGACAAATATGAAACAACCAAATAAACTGAATGTTCCGGAACACTAGAGATCCCTTTCGGTTCTGTTTCCTTTCCTCAAAATGTCGTCCTTTTCCGGGTTTCGGTTCTGTTCCCTGAACTGGTTGGAACATTGTGAGGGGTGACGTTCCAGGTTTTCGTTTTTGCTGTCGCGATGCTGTGCATTTCAGAATATTTCTAGGCTTATGTCCCATCAATGAGTTTCCTGAGACGTTACACACCTTTCCAGGCTTTGTGATCTTGAATCCTTTGGTAATCTTCACAGCTTGACTGCAATAAAAATGACCTGGAACGCCACCATTGTGCATTCTGCTGCGTTCACATAGGCGACTCATCATGCCAGGACGAAACCTGATGTCACTGTTTGCAATGAGACAGTGATGCCTAAAATGTTGAACCTTTTGCCTTCTGTTTGCATAAGACTTGTCATGAAGACTAACTAAAGCAATAGCTTGGCTCATTTTAATGTCTTATCAGGATATGTTTAGCGACATCACCTACGGTTTAGCTAGGAAGTTTGGATGTTCAAAGTGTCATATTTGTTCAGTTTGGAATTTTGGATGTAGCTAAGCTAGCATGTTCTTCAAATCAGCCAGCCAGGCAAACTGCCAAGCAACATAGGGTAGTCTAAGTTTTCACGTCATCCGGTCTGACGTTCTTTGAGTCGCCTATGTGTGTTTTTAAAGGTAGCATGAGTGCTCGTGGTAATATTGCCTCTAGATGCTGATCTTGGGTCAGTTTTGCATTTCCCCCCACGGATGTTTAATGTTAGGTTTGGGGGAGGGGAAGCTGATCCCAGATCTGTCCCTAGGGGAGCAGTGCTAATGGTGTCTGTCTAAAGTCTCTCTTGTATCTCCCACCATGTCTCTCCCAGGACATTCTGCTGATCAACCTGATCATTGAGCACATGATCTGTGACACGGACCCCGAGCTGGGCGGCGCCGTGCAGCTGATGGGCCTACTGCGCACCCTGGTGGACCCTGAGAACATGCTGGCTACCGCTAACGTGAGTAGAGCTTCTTACCTCTTAACCTCTCACCCTTCTTTATTACACCTCTCACCCCGAGCTAACAACCCTCACCCAGGAACATGCTTGTCATCGTCAACGAAAGTTTAGCTCCTTCTCACACCTCTCTCCTCTCGTCCGGAGACCAGGCCTCTCTCGTCTAACCCCTGGTGTAGATCTCCTGTGTTTTGTTGAAGCTTTTTTATTTATTTATTTTTTTACTTGGGAGTGTTTGTAACTCAGTTTGTCTCTGGTCCTTCTGCAGAAAACGGAGAAGACTGAGTTCCTAAGCTTCTTCTACAAGCACTGCATGCACATCCTCTCTGCTCCTCTACTGGCAAACACCACAGACGACAAACTCAGCAAAGGTGAGTCATCAATCCCCTGTACGTGTGTGTGCAAAGATTACATTATTTTTGACCTGACCATGGCCCACTGTAAATGTGAGTTCTCTGATTATCATGAGAACACATTCACTGAAAGTTATACATACAGGCACGCTCACCTGAGATGAGCTACTGTATGTGTGAGTGAATGACCACCAATCTTACACACACACACACGCTCACCATATGAGCCACTGTACTGTATGTGTGGGAGTGCTTTATGATAGTTATGAACCCCCCCCAAACACCACCTCTCTCCCCCAGATGACTTCCAGACATCTCAGCTGCTGGCTCTGATCCTGGAGCTGCTGACGTTCTGCGTGGAACACCACACCTACCACATCAAGAACTACATCATCAACAAGGACGTCTTACGCCGTGTCCTGGTGCTCACCGCCTCGCAGCACGCCTTCCTGGCCCTTTGTGAGTCTATATATATATTACACACATACACCGTAAAGTCAGGGGTTAAAGTTCACTGTTCAGGGATGCAAACTAGTCACCTTTAGGTGAAATTCGCCGTTTTGAATCCAAAATAGGTGGACCTACGCGATTCGTGTAGATCTGACGAGAAAAGGTTGGGAGGGAGGGGTGCTTTGGATCACTACTGGCTGTAAGAGGTTGACTGATGCGTATTCGGAGCAATACTGTCTGTATCCAAGGCTCAGCCAATTGTTCACATAACAACAGAATGCAGCCTGACCACGGAGACGGGGGTGATGAAGGCAACGTTAGGTGAGCAGCCTGACCACGGAGACGGGGGTGATGAAGGTAACGTTAGGTGGGCAGCCTGACCACGGAGACGGGGGTGATGAATGTAACGTTAGGTGAGCAGCCTGACCACGGAGACTTCTGTAGCTCAGTTGGTAGAGCATGGCGCTTGTAACGCCAGGGTAGTGGGTTCGATCCCCGGGACCGCCCATACGTAGAATGTATGCACACATGACTGTAAGACGCTTTGGATAAAAGCATCTGCTAAATGGCATATATATAACTGTATCCTAAAAAAACACCTGGCATTTGTAAAGTTTGAGGTGAGGGGAGAAAGTGTGATGGAACAAGTATTGTTAGCATTGTTAAGTATCTTGCTCGCTGGATCTCCGTTAGCTATCCAGAGAAATGTTGAGCAACATTAGACAACTTATCTGATCAAATAATTGAGCTTATGCTGTGAAAATTAGCTTGCTAATAGTCAGACAGCTAACGTTAGTAACCTAACCAATTCGCTATAGTATTTACTGGTATACAACTCCTTGCCATTCCTCAAGTTATAACGCGTTAGTGCTTACTGGACCCTGGCAATCCGTGTGAAATGTTCACTAGCTAACTAACTACTATCTGTGAAATGAAATGTTTTCCCTCTAAAGTATGTGGTTCATTTTCAGAATGGGAGAATTAGGTGAAAATGAGGTGTTGCTTGATAAACATGTAGATTCAGGGTTAAAGTGTAGCTGGAGCTGGGCCTGGCTTAAACTGGATGCCACTATAGAGGTGAAAGGAACAACACACACGTTCCCTCTTTCTCACTTTTGCTGGCACATTGTAGAACAGATGTCCACAGGCAGAAAGTGTACAATGTACTAATGTGTAGCCCAAAGATATTACTTTTGTTGTGTTGAACTTGACAGTAACACGTGTGAATGAGGGGGATTATATATTTTTTAAACTTGGTGAACGTTATTTTTAAACACAGCCTTGTGCACTTGATCAATGTCTACTATAGTGGCCACTATAATAGAGCAACAATAGATTGCCTGTTTGTTTCATTCTATTTCTACTTTTAAGATGTTTTTTCCCCAAGTGCAATATTTATGTGTGTGTTCATAAGTGTTCTATTTTGAAGGCTGTCATGGTAACAAGCATTCTATTGGATTCATGCTGTCATGGTAACAAGCATTCTATTATAAAGGCTGTCATGGTAACAATCATTCTATTGTAAAGGCCTTCATGGCTAACTGCAATATTAGAGTATTGTTTTGTTCTCATGACTTACAGTAAATTCTAGGAAACAGATACCATTAGATTGCTTTCTTTACATGTTTTAGCTGTGAGTCAGGTTCACATGAACCACTTTTTATTTTACACACAGAGACTGATCATGTAGATCATATTCTTTGTTGTTTAATTAGCTAAAATCAGCATTTCCCCCTTTAGCAGGGATTTTATTTGCATGTTTCAGTGTAACAAAAAAAAAGGTGCCACCATTTTGGGCCCTGAGCAGTTTGCATCCCTGACACGGAACCCAAACCGGCTGTGCACGTTCACCATCGTGCATAAATGTATTTTGTCCCCCCCACACCAAACGAGATCACGACGCGCAGGTTAAAATATAAAAACTCTGAACCAATTATTTTATATTAGGGACAAGTCGATAAGCATTAAACATTTATGGCAATTTAGCTAGCTAGCTTGCACTTGCTAGCTAATTTGTCCTGGGATATAAACATTGAGTTATTTTACCTGAAGTGCACAAGGTCCTCTACTCTGCCAATTAATCCACACATAAAACAGTCAACCAAATCGTTTCTAGTTTACATATCTCTCCTCCTTCTAGGCCTTTTCTTCTCTTGACTTTATATTGCGATTGGAAACTTTCATAAATTAGGTGCATTACCGCCACTGACCTCGTTCATCTTTCAGTCACCCACGTGGGTATAACCAATGAGGAGATGGCACGTTGGTACTTGCTTCTATAAACCAATGAGGGGATGGGAGAGACGGGACTGGCAGCGGGATCTGTGTCAAAAATTAATCTTATTCTTATTCACTCAAAAAAAGGTTGATTATTTTGGTTTCTATTACAAAGTAGGGCCATGTCATTGCCGGGTCGTAACCGCATTTGTAAAACGATGCCACTCTAGCAATTGAAGGAGTAGAGAAATAAACGTGGCGGCATTGGAAAACTGGGATCACAACTGGGATCAAAACTGGGATCAAAACTGGGATCACAACTGGGATCACAACTGGGATCACAACAAAGGCCAAAACGGCTTTCAAAATACATTTGGACTTCTATTTCAGCCCTTGGCAACGCAGACACTTGTTGGTGCAATAATTGAATAACATTTTGCAACGCCCGCGGTGTAGTCAGCCTGTAACTGTTATTACGACGGGTTTCCCTCATGGATTCTGGATTATTGGGGTTGGCCTGGTTTGGCCTAAAACATACCCATGTCTGTTCTAAGAAATATATATTCCCAAATGTATTTCTAAAATATTTTACTTTCTCTTACACCGTGCACTGAACTGACAAGCACGATTGTTTGCGGACGCTCCGATGTTCAGAGGAAGGGAATTAACAGGTCTGTAATGCACATCTGTGGCAGCGGCGTGTAGCCTACGGTAGCTGCTGGCTAAGTCATTCTCTCAGGATGGAACTGTCCACTGCTACTATTTCTGCCATATAATACTGTTATTAAAACTAAATCAAACAGCCCCATAGAAGAACAGTGGACCTATTTACCTCATCTGTGCCAGAGAAATATTCCCCTCCAGGCGCATTGAAGTCATAGGGAGGGAAACATGTATTCTGACATGACGTCAATGCACAGCAAATCTTAATGCATCACAGGAAAACACTTTCCAAAGCAGTTTTCGCAAATGTATTTTGAAAGCTGTTTTGGCCTTTGTTGTGATCCCAGTTGTGATCCCAGTTGTGATCCCAGTTGTGATCCCAGTTGTGATCCCATTTGTGATCCCATTTGTGATCCCAGTTGTGATCCCAGTTGTGATCCCAGTTGTGATCCCAGTTGTGATCCCAGTTGTGATCCCAGTTGTGATCCCAGTTGTGATCCCAGTTGTGATCCCAGTTGTGATCCCAGTTGTGATCCCAGTTTTGATCCCAGTTGTGATCCCAGTTTTCCAATGCCGCCACGTTTATTTCTCTACTCCTTCAATTGCTAGAGTGGCATCGTTTTACAAATGCGGTTACGACCCGGCAATGACATGGCCCTACTTTGTAATAGAAACCAAAATAATCAACCTTTTTTTGAGTGAATAAGAATAAGATGAATCAGGGTGTTGTCCAATGAGGTAAATACAGGACCAAGCCTATGCTTCAGCCTATATCAGATCCCTTCACCCTGAGTGGTTGTCCAATGAGGTAAATACAGGACCAAGCCTATGCTTCAGCCTATATCAGATCCCTTCACCCTGAGTGGTTGTCCAATGAGGTAAATACAGGACCAAAGCCTATGATTCAGCCTATATCAGATCCCTTCACCCTGAGTGGTACAGTGCGTGTGGAAAGTATTCAGACCCCTTTCCTTTTCCCACATTTCTTACGTTACAGCCGTATTATAAAATGGATTAAATACATTTTCCGGCTTCGCCTGCGATATCGTTTGAGATCAGCCACCTGGATAGCTGAGGAAACCGTGGGTTTGCACAATTTCATTTAATCCTTTTTAGAATAAGGCTGTAATGTAACAACATGTGGAAAAAGGGAAGGGGTCTGAATACTTTCTGAATGCCCTGTAGATGATGTGAAATCACTAGCTAGTTTCTATCTAGCGATACTAGTAACGGCCATCGTGCAATTGACGTCACCTTCCCTTTGACATAAAAGTCAACATGATAGACTTGTCTCTTGGCCTGTCAGCACGGCGGGCTTTTGGTGGCAGGTGTTGTGCGGAGTCTGGGTCTAACTCTGCTTTGGACAGACAGGGATGGATGCTATATTGTCACACAGTGCTGATACTTCCTCTCATCCTCCACCCTCTCTCTCTTCCTCCACCACTTTTTCTCTCTTCCTCCACCACTTCCTCTCTCCTCCACCACTTCCTCTCTCCTCCACCACTTCCTCTCTCCTCCACCACTTCCTCTCTCCTCCACCACCCTCTCTCTCCTCCTCCACCACCCTCTCTCTCTCCTCCTCCACCACCCTCTCTCTCCTCCTCCACCACCCTCTCTCTCTCTCCTCCTCCACCACCCTCTCTCTCCTCCTCCACCACCCTCTCTCTCCTCCTCCACCACCCTCTCTCTCCTCCTCCACCACCCTCTCTCTCTCTCTCCTCCTCCACCACCCTCTCTCTCTCTCTCCTCCTCCACCACCCTCTCTCTCTCTCCTCCTCCACCACCCTCTCTCTCCTCCTCCACCACCCTCTCTCTCTCTCCTCCTCCACCACCCTCTCTCTCTCCCTCCTCCACCACCCTCTCTCTCTCTCCTCCTCCACCACCCTCTCTCTCTCTCTCCTCCACCACCCTCTCTCTCTCTCCTCCTCCACCACCCTCTCTCTCCTCCTCCACCACCCTCTCTCTCTCTCCTCCACCACCTCTCTCTCTCTCTACTCTCTCACCACCACCTCTCTCTCTCCTCCACCACCCTCTCTCTCTCCTCCTCCACCACCCTCTCTCTCTCTCCTCCTCCACCACCCTCTCTCTCTCCCTCCACCACCTCTCTCTCTCTCTACTCTCTCACCACCACCTCTCTCTCTCCTCCTCCACCACCCTCTCTCTCTCTCTCTCCTCCACCACCCTCTCTCTCTCCACCACCACCCTCTCTCTCTCTCTCTCTCTCTCTCTACTCTCTCACCACCACCACTCTCTCACCACCTCTACTCTCTCACCACCACCACCACCACCACTCTCTCACTCTCTCTCCTCCTCCACCACCACCACCACCACTCTCTCCTCCACCACCACCACCTCTCTCTCCTCCACCACCACCACTCTCTCCTCCACCACCACCACTCTCTCCTCCACCACCACCACCACTCTCTCCTCCACCACCACCACTCTCTCCTCCACCACCACCACCTCTCTCCTCCACCACCACCACCACTCTCTCTTCCTCCACCACCCTCTCTCTCTCTCTCCTCCAGGCGCGCTGCGCTTCATGCGGCGGATCATTGGTCTGAAGGACGAGTTTTACAACCGCTACATCATAAGGAACTTTCTGTTTGAACCCGTGGTCAAGGCCTTCCTCAACAACGGCGCACGCTACAACCTCATGAACTCAGCCATCATAGAGATGTTTGAGTATGTCCGCGTGGTGAGTATTTTTCCGCTTACGATGTCTCGTCTTTTTGTGATTGAACTTTTATTGTTAGGCCCTTTATTTAGGGATTTCACATGACTGGGAATACAGATATGCATCTGTTGATCACAGATACCTTAAAAAAAAAAAGAAAAATAGGTGTGTGGATCAGAAAACCAGTCAGTATCTGGTGTGACCACCATTTGACTCATTCAGCATGACACAACTCCTTCACATAGAGTTTATCAGGCTGTTGATTGTGGCCTGTGGAATGTTGTCCCACTCCTCTTCAATGGCTGTGTGAAGTTACTGGATATTGGCGGGAACTGGAACACTCTGTCGTACACGTCGATCCAGAGCATCCCAAACATGCTGAATGGGTGACATTTTCAGCTTCCAGGTATTGTGTACAGATCCTTGCGACATGGGGCCGTGCATTATCATGCTGAAACATGAGAAGCTGCTGGTGGATGAATGACACGACAATGGGCCTCAGGATTTTGTCACGGTATCTCTGTGCATTCAAATTGCCATCGATAAAATTGCAATTCATTGTTTGTAGTTTATACCAGTCCAAACTGAAACCCCACTGACACTGTGGGGCACTCAAGAACCTGGTGAGGATGACGAGCATGTAGATGAGCTTCGCAGAGGGAGGTTCTGACACTTTGTGCTAAAGAACATTCAGTTGCGTAAACCCCCAGTTTCCTCGGCTATCCGGGTTATCCGGCATTCTCTCAACCAGCTTCATGAGATAGTCACCTGGAATGTATTTCAATTAACAGGTCTGCCTTGTGAATTTCTTTCCTTAATGCATTTCAGCCAATCCGCTGTGTTGTGACAAGGTAGGGGTGGTATACAGAAGATAGCCCTATTTGGTAAAAGACCAAGTCCATATTATGGTAATAACAGCTCAAATAAGCAAAGAGAAATGACGGACCATCATTACTTTAAGACATGACGGTCAGTCAAATGGGAAAATTTCAATAACTTTCAAAGTTTTTTCAAGTGGTCGCAAAAACCATCAAGCGCTATGATGAAAATGGCTCTCATGAGGACCGCTACAGGAAAGGAAGAACCAGAGTTACCTCTGCTGCAGAGGATAAGTTCATTAAAGTGAACTGCACTCCAGATTGTAGTCTGAATGAACGCAGAGTTCAACTAAGAGACATTTCAACATCAACTGTTCAGAGGAGACTGCATGAATCAGGCCTTCATGGTCGGATTGCTGCAAATAAACCATTACTAAATGACACCAATAAGAACAAGAGACTTGCCTGTCCAAGAAACACGAGCAATGGACATTAGACAGGTGAAAATCTGTCCTTTGGTCTGATGAGTCCAAATTTGAGATTTTTGGTTCCAACTGCCGTGTCTTGTGAGACGCAGAGTAGGTAAACGGGTGTTCTCCACATGTGTAGTTCTCACCCTGAAGCATGGAGGAGGAGGAGGTGTGATGGTGTGGGATTTTGCCATCCGACCACCAGGTGGTTAAGCTTGATTCATCACTCCAGAGGACTCTTTTCCACTGCTCCATAGCCCGATGTTGTTTGAGCTGTACACCACTCCAGCCCCGACGCTTGGCATTGCACTTGGTGATCTTAGGCTTGTGTGCGGTTGCTCGGCCAAGAAAATCTATTTAATGAAGCTCCAGACAAACAGTTCTTGTGCTGTTGCTGCTTCCAGAGGCAGTTTGGAACTGGTAGTGAATGTTACGACCGAGGACAGACAATTTCTACGCTCTACGCATTCAGCACTCGTTGGTCCTGTTCTGTGGGCTTGTTTGGCCTACCACTTCGTGGCTGAGCAGATGTTGCCCCTAGACGTTTCCACTTCATAATAACAGCACTTACAGTTGACCGGGACAGCTCTTGCAGGGCAGAAATTTGATGAACTGTGAGTTGTTGGAAAGGTGGCATCCTATGACGGCACCACGTTGAAAGTCAGTAAGGTCATTCTACTGCCAATGTTTGTTTATGGAGATTTCATGGCTGTGTGCTCCATTTTTATACACCAGTCAGCAACAGGTGTTGCTGGAAATAGCCGAATCCACAAATTTCATTAGAGTCCACGTACTAATGTGCGCATATATACATGACACAGGACATTGTATTAAACAAGACTGGTACGTTCTCCCTCTTCCCATCCCTTCCTACCTCCCCCCCTTCCTCCTCTCCCTTCCTCCCTCTCTCTCTTTCTCCCTTTATACTCTCCCGTTCCCCCCAGGAGGATGTGAAGTCCCTGACGGCCCACATAGTGGAGAACTACTGGAAGGCTCTGGAGGACGTGAACTATGTGCAGACCTTTAAAGGACTGAAGCTGCGCTACGAACAGCAGAGGGAGAGGCAGGACAACCCCAAACTGGACAGGTAATATATTGACAACCCCAACCTGGACAGGTAATATATTGACACCCCCAACCTGGACAGGTAATATATTGACAACCCCAACCTGGACAGGTAATATATTGACAACCCCAAACTGGACAGGTAATATATTGACAACCCCAACCTGGACAGGTAATATATTGACAACCCCAACCTGGACAGGTAATATATTGACAACCCCAACCTGGACAGGTAATATATTGACAACTCCAACCTGGACAGGTAATATATTGACAACCCCAACCTGGACAGGTAATATATTGACAACCCCAAACTGGACAGGTAATATATTGACAACCCCAAACTGGACGGGTAATATTGTTTTTGTGTATGTTTGTCATGTGTCAATTGTTTTTACTATGTGGTGCAAAAGCACTTCCCCCTCTGGGATAATAAAGACGACTGTAATATGGAGGGAGGGGGATGGATTTTTTCCAAATTGCCGCCATCTTGGATGTAAAATTGGGATCATGCATATTTTGCTAATGACCATACAAGAAAAGAGTAAAAGAGAGCACTGTACAATACAGAGAACTTAACAAATGTTGAATTTGTGATAAGTGCATGGGGGGGGCCGCTATATTTATGCCCCACCACTATTGACTTTACCAATAGTTTTACCATTTTTACAGTTTGGAATCTGCCGGTTCTTTATTGATTGCTATTCATTATGTATCTGTAAATGAGCTCTACAGTCATGGTCAGGTTTAACCGTTGGTCACCTCCCCTCACACAGCATGAGGTCGATCCTGAGGAACCACAGGTTCCGCCGGGACGCGCGGACGTTGGATGACGACGAGGAGATGTGGTTCAACGCGGACGAGGACGAGCTGGAGGACGGCGAGGCGGTGGTGCCCCCCTCGGACAACAAGACCACCAAGAGTAGCGGCGGCGCCGGTGAGAACGAAGACCTCATGGACCCCATCAGCAAGTTCATGGAGAGGAAGAAACGTAAGTCGCAGGGAAAGAATGCATGAATTCCTGGCAAAACATGTATTTGACCCAGGCCAGTTATGTGAAATACATGTTTTAGTTACACGTGGATTAGCTTGGAATTTGTACTTTTGGGATTATTCAATTGGTTCTCTTACTGTGAGTTAACTAAATGTAAGCGCAGCTCATTCATTCGAAAGTATCTGACATACTCTATGTACTGAGAAGAAAGTAAGTTGTCTCTTTAAGTTGTCTCTTTAAAAATGGTCAAACTGACTTCCTACAACTGTCTATCTCGGTCTCTCTACCCCACAGTGAAAGACTCAGACGAAAAGGAAGTTCTGGGCAAGTCCAGTAGTCTGTCGGGCCGCCAAAGCCCCAGCTTCAAGCTGTCCTTCTCCGGCTCCACTACCAAGACCAGCCTGTCCAGCCCGCCTCCCTCCGCCTCGTTGCACCCCGGCTCGCCAGGCTCTCCAGGATCACCAGGATCAGGGGCCAAGGGCTCGCCCCCAACAGCAGTCACCACAAAGGTGGGTAGTAGTACCTAACCCACGGGGACCTGAATTGTGTTCATTAAGGCCCGTAAGAACAGGAAACATTGGTGTTATTGGACAATCCAGATAACCCTGCCAGTTTGTCAGTTGTCTTTGTTCTGTGTCTAGTAATGGGGTGATTTTTTTTTTTTATTGGGTGGGGGGGGGGGGTCTAGTAGTTTAGGTCTTACAGAAGACAGGGATAGTTTACCCATAATAGAAAATTGACATTTGT